>NW_022476039.1:0-94793 GCF_009193645.1 Aspergillus pseudonomiae | reverse complement strand
CGTCAGCGACAGGATTCGAACCTGTGCCCACGAATGGAATTGATATCGAATATGTTCCATAGAAGGTTCGAGTCAATCGCCTTAACCACTCGGCCACACTGACTTTGTTGTTTATTTGACTTCACTATTGACTACATCACCTCTGCAAATCCTATTAGTGATGTATAACCCTAACTATTTGTAGTAGAGATCACTCCATTTCATCAGTGACACATACTAGTTCTCGAATACCAGCACAACGACTGCGCCATCTGCGCTTAGAGATACATCGAGTATTGGCATCACACTTTCTTTGGCCCCTTGATGACGCAGAGATATCTCGAGGTCCTACAACTAAATAGTTTATCCCCCACAAATTCAAAACTCAGACGCGCCCCATACGTGATAACATGGAATCATCCTCCTCGTCGCCCTGATATATGTATATCATTTCCCTGCAAGTCCAAATCTTGGAAATGTTGACCTTGTTAATTGCGGGTGTTACAGCAGAGGGGTGCAAAACGTTATTAAGGATGGAGGTCGACTCAGCGCCGACTGGTTTGGCATGAGTTTGCAGTCCTCTGTAAGCTCCGCATGTACACTCTTTTTAGCAGGCCAGGTATTATAGTAACAGAATATCTACTCCATTTTCCAGAATTATATCTTATGGACAACCCGTGACTATCAGGGTTGAAGTATAGTATTTATTCTCGGGAGTACGGAGAATATATCTAGCAACGACAATACATGGTTACAGCTAGTAAAAACAGCCTCTAAGAGCAGCAGTTGTTTCTTGATTACTACAAGCATCTATGTGGCTTTGGGTAGGAAGTTGTCATCCGTAGGGAAAGGAAATGGACATAGACAAGGTCTGACTCGGTTTTGAGAGAGAGGTACACAGATCTTTCCACCTAGGACAACCAAAAACAGAGAAGAGTACTGTCAGCGACAAGATGTCTGCACCCGCGAACGGAATTGACTAAATAACGAATATTTAGATGGCTCAAGTCAATAGTTCGGCCACACTGATTTTTATGATAAACAATGATGAAAAAAAGGCATATATGATACTTTTTGGCCATCTGATATGAGATCGACCCTCCTCTGGCAATCTTTGCTATTTCTTAAGCTTGCCTTTCTTTCGTTCAGGCTTCTTAATATACCACTGGTCGTTTGGAGTCCGAGTATGTTTTCTCTTAGGCTTTACTCTCCTGCCATTATCTTTTTTAGGAAGCAATTGGAAAGCTCGACATATGATCTTTCTAAGAAATTTTCGAAGACCATCCTTACTGCCTTGTCAGTATTGGGTGAGAAAGATATAGTCCTCAGTCAGTCATCCCTAGGATAGACAATGTACGAAACGTGATGGAGACGTACCACGGTGATAGTCTCCATGCATAAGACCGTCCTGTCCGCTGTCATGTATCTCGAATCGGATAAGGCATACTCTTTCCACAGTTGCCCAAAGAAATCTCGAGCAGAAGCCATGCAATGATAATTTAACATAAAATAACATCCAAATCTTCAATTCATAGTTCCCGCTGTATGCTCACAGTATATTAACGTGGCTGGCTTTCTAGGGTCTGGACATGATGAGGAGTATGTTACACGGGAAAAATCAGAAGATTACAATTCGACCTGCTTTGCTCAAATTTAGACTAAATACACTTTTCAGTACGAAGACTGCACCAAGTAAGGTTATAGTGCCAGTGCTAGCAGTAGAGAGGAGCTTGAGGAGTGAGAATTCATTGAGAGCGTACCCGGTGATTGGGGCATCAATGGGATAGTAAGAATGCAATAGATCTTCAGAAAGAATCGTGAAGGAAACACTAAATTTTAGTCAGTCTTTTGATGATATAGCCGTACCTGAAATATTGTCGTGCGTTTTGCGAACTTATACGGGTATAAACAATTTACGTGATATGAGGCGGCTCAAAACAATATTGATTTGCCAAGACAATGGATTTAAATCTAAAATAGCAATCAGGACTGGGGAGTCCCTTCTAGTATGTCAACCAATATTTACCCTCTAATATATTTCTCAGTGTATTGCTTATGAGGTACTATGTAGCCACTTGATATTTGATTTTGTTGTTGAATCAGCTGTACAGTATAGATACCACAAAGGCCTGCCACCCGACTAACCAGGCCTGGCTAGACACCTGCCTCAGGCGGCGACAAGCTCCATTCGATCTCCGCAACTCTGTGTGCTATCGTCAACGTCCGATGGTCGGTCGGATCCAAGGTCCCCATCCTCCTCAATGCAACCACACCAGTGATTACAATTATTCTGACCATCTGATGGAGTCAGAAAACTCCTTCTTTTATGCGCGTTCCTACAATGGCACCCGGTCCTTTTAGAAGAAAGCCTTTAGGGGTCGATGTACCCCGCACGCCTGTCTGGGAATCGCCGCCTCCCATTGCCGCCTTATTCGTGATCCGCTTCGATATCAAGGCTGGGTAAGTTCGATATGGTCATTCTAACAACATCGTGTTGACCGCAGAGAACTATGTAGTTATGTGGTATCCTGGAAGCGTACAGTCCCTGGAGGTGAGTGATACTTAAATCTCGCGACCATGTTGTTCTCTCCGCTTGAACTTGGCTAACTCAATCGAATGCTAGCTGAGGTTGAAGGAATTGTCGAATACAAATCACTACCCTCTGGTCTACACAATGTTTCAGAAGACCTAGTGTACGTTTGAAAATGCCGCTCACGATATCATCATGTTCATAGTCGTTCTAGGTATTTCGTACACGAACAATATGCTGGTATCAGCGCTTTTATCAACCAGCCTGCAGAAGAAGCTGAGCGAAATGCGAAGATGTTTTCTGTTGGTGTCCTAGTACCCTTGAGCTCTGGAAGGCTAGGTAAAAGCTGGCGACATGCCCCGAAACTCAGGGAATTGGCGCAGTAAGCTAACCCCTTCTATATTGCCTGCGGCGTTTCACGTCTGTTCTGACCTGTTTGACTTGCAGAATCTATGCCCTAGACATGTCTCATACAGAACCGCTATTGAAGTACTGGGAAACTTATGAGATCCGGGAAAGCGACTTGTCCGGCGTGCCTCCAGATTCTCCTTTGGAATCTCCTCTCAGCCTTCGCTTGAGGGCGCATGGAGAGCGACCGGATCACTCACTTAGAAACCGCGCATTTAGTGACGCTATTGTGCTGGAAACGCCCAGGCCGGCCCTGACGCCATTTCATCCAGCTTCATCCCTTCCTGAATTCCTTGATTGTTTTGGTCCCCTCATATACCCATTGTATAGAGCAACATTACTCCGCAAGAAAATACTTTTCATGACCGAGGCACCCGTTTATATGCCTTGTAACTACGGTAAGCCCTATCCTACTATCTTTTAACATCTCTGCTGACATATAGTAGTATACGATCTGTCTCTGCTAGCTTCCTTACCTAATTCACTTGTTCCCTTGCTCCCGCCGACCGGTATACCTAGTCTGCGACCGCGGCCGCTATTCAACGTTGGCATTCATGATATCCCGTATCTTTCTTCATTGGCAGGTGTCCCAGCCAACGCCCAGCCAGATGCTTCTTGGATTGCCTGTAGCACAGATAGCGTGCTAACCATGAAATCTGAGCTCTTCGATGTACTTGTTTCGTTACCTCCACCTTATTCTAAGGATGCAGCCGAGAAAGTGTTTCCAAAGATATCCATATTGCCGACATCAACCGCGAAGCACAACACACCTCAAGCTGTTCATTTAAAGGCAACCCAGCGGGATGCGCGCCGCTATGCCACGCTTCGCAAGGGCTTGCGTCAAGTTGCCTCGAGCGACAATGGCCAACCTGGAGAGGAGGACGATTCTGATGCTGCGTCAACATATTCATCCAGTCCCATCGTTGAGTCCATCTCTTGGACCCGGCTAGCGTACACCTCCTTTATCTGGTGGGCATCGGCTGGTGAGAAGCGTGATGGGTTATCAGAAGAGGAGGAGGAAGAACATCAGATCCAGCAAGATACACAGCTTTTAGCGAGTGTGGAACATCCAACTAGCCCGCCTTCAGGATCTGTCGGCCGTAGTAGCTTGCAACCATCAGATACCTCTTACGAACCTCCTGAAATTGCCATTGTGGCATACTTCCGTCGTATGACTACACAGATCTTCGTCACCCTATCCGATGCAATCGCTCGACACGACAGTCAGAATGCACCGGACGAAGAAGTGGAGCCTAATGATGATGATCATATTCCTTACGAAGACGATCCGGGCGATGACCTTGAACCCCCTGTCACCATAGGCCGCCAATCTACTCAAGAAGATGATAGGTCTCCATTACTTCAAGAGGAGGCTTCCAGCTCTCCACATAGCGATGACGAACCGATCAAGATCACCACAGAAGATATGGCTGAGATGGGTCTTGACGTCTGGAGTGCAGCAGATCGTATTTTTGTCGAGGAGCTGGTCCGCTGTTGGTGGAATCGCAAGGCATATGTGGACAGTGCTCGTATACGATGCTGTGGGATTTCCATTCTTTGAATTCATTCAGGGTATATAGTCATTCATATACGGGATTGAAGCAATTGCCATATTATCCCCAAAGAGCTGCTTCATAATTAACTCCTTTGTATAGTCCTCTTATCTGCCTCGACGTATTCTGGATGCTGTTCCTGACCAGAGTAGTTACCTAGCATGTCGTACAGTCCAATCTGAAGCTATCTTTCAGCGTCCCACCATGAACCTCTGCATTTATCTCACCTCACCCTCTAGGTGATACCAGATCGCTGTGCAATGACGCAAAGATTCACTCTTCTAATGAGGGCAGCCATCAAAATGAGAGGTCGATTAACGCTGCCAGCAGAAAATAGAGTACTAGGTATAAATTCGCACTTGGTATGTCGGTGTGCAATAATTCAAGGGAATATTCACCTTCCAAGAAGCGCCTCCTATAGAGCGTCACGTGACTTTATAGTAGCCCTTGATCAAATAATATATAAAAGAAGCAGCATGAAACCATATCGAGTGAAAGATGCTTGGTTTGATCTAGTATATTACTAGTAGTTGCTATATTTAGTAAAGTAATCTTTGTTAATTTGATCTAGGGTTACTCGTCAAGGGGATACACTGCAACTCGACTGTTGTCCAATCCTACAGGTCGTATATCATGGGCAATGTTCACACGGGGTTCACGATCGTATCTTACTTTTACGTGGCGAGGGCAATTACATAGGCAAGGTGGTGGCCCTGGGGAGTAAGTATATAAGCCAGAGCATCTCTCTGATATATGGTTGAGGTTTTGAGAATGCTACTATGAGGCCTCAAGAAACTCGATAATTTCTAGCAAACGTCAACTGCAGTATCCGCTATTTCGTGGACTAAGATAAGTTGTAATATTTATAGACAAGTTTTGGATAGTAAGCCCAATTCAGTGTAACGGGATAAATCGGTCTTCCTACGAGCCAATAATCGGTCACGAAACGGATTAAAGAAGCGAAAATCGTGCGCCAACTGCATGATGAGTATCCTTACAATTCTCCTCAACACGTTGAGCAGCCGCTGCCCCAGGTATAGGAATAATCGCACCACAACCACCAGTACTCGAAGGTACTCGGATCCACGCCAGATCCAACTGCGCAGGTGTGGCACCTCGACACTTGCCGATCACTCTGAGCTTATCAATAAGATTGAGATTCTTGGAGAAATTCCGCCCCGATCTCGTCAGCAAAACTTGATATTCGCCAGCGTGTTGCTTTCCATGTCAAAAAATGGAACCTCGCCGGTGGCTGAAACCGACCAAAGATACGACGAATATCCTTCAGCTTAGTAGAACATGATCAGCCAAGAAACCATACCCCAACGAGGCATATGCAAGAATCGGAATACTCCACTCCCTGCAAACGTCCGCCGCCTTATTAGTGAGGATATCGGTGCTCCATAACGAGAATTTGACCTCAACAACACTGATAGGGCATACGGCGTGCGCACGACGGATAGTCGCCGCGTCTACTAGTAGTAAGTACCTCAGATAGACCCGGGAGTTAAGTACCAGTTTTAGTGACGGATATACAGCAGGCCACGGAGCCGGGCTTAGGAATAACTGGGGGTATAATAAGAATCCCTGCTCTCTTGATAATATTCTTGTATTAGATATCCGATAATAGGCTAGGTCAAGTGCGCTAAGTAGTTCGAGAACTGACAGTCATGCAGGTAGGAGCGCCATAACCAGTGGAATGGCACCTTTGCCATGGGTATAATTGGCTGAGCTGTGTCTTTATTGGAGGGCCTGGAACAGATGTTTCCGACTAAAATCAGTTCGTGTATCGCATATCGCCAACGGAATTTCATCTGGCGCAGGGCTTAAGCTGTACATCCTAAGCAAAATGGATGGTCTTATGAGTTCTCACTGCGTTAGGAATTATCACAGCCTGTGCCAGGGAGCAGGCCCACCGTGTATACCATCTAAAGGTTAAGAAGACCTATTCAAGTATCCGCAGCATACCTTTAGGTACCCATGGTGTCAACCTTTTTCATTCACCTTAGAAAATCACATATTTACATTCTAAACGAGATATATATACAAGTGGACAAAGGAAAAATAGTAAATAGTTTAATGAACATCGTAGGAAATGAGTGGAATGCCTGTGCATGGTGCAAAAAAGAAAGTATAAAAGGAAGTCGAGATTCCTTGTTCTAAACTTCCCATCATCATGTGTCACAAAAAGGATATGCCGAAACCCATCGGGCAGAAGAGATGTAGACGAAATTATCGTAAAGGCGAGCCAGAACACCCAAAAGACACTGAGTGGTGATTAAGAGCTCCGTTAAATTGCTATCGGAAAAAAAGAAATAAATAAAACCTCCCAGAACGCCATTCCCCTTGGAGCACCAGGGTATCATAAGTTATCCAGAGTTAATAAATGCTTCTGTCCAAATCGTCGTAAACATCTATCAGGCTATGTAATGTGAGATAAGTGTTACCGGTGGAACATCCTGACTGGCGCACTCATGTCCCTTCGACTTCGTATCTCACTGTACCTTCCATCTGGATTCTGAACGGCAGGAATCCGACGCGCCGCTCTAACGGGAGTCACACCCATGCCACCAGCGCGTAACGTACTTTCGTTGGCACTGACAGATCTCTTCATATTGTTGGTTCGGCCCCGCCTTGCCCGGATCTGTGCCAGGGCTTCCTCTCGGTCAATAGGTGTTCCCGGGACGCCGAGCAAGTGGTCTGGTTCCACGCTTTCATTCCGCAATGGTATTCTCCTGACGCTATCATGCCCATCAACATTGCCTTCTAACCGATGTTGCTCAGGTACTTCAGAGTCCCATGGCACGTCACTAGTAGCGGGTGAAGGACGGACCTTAGAGGGGGAGAGCGGAGCACGGGCTTGGATCTCATGGACTGTTTCAAAAGGTGTCTCGTCCCATGGTACGTCGTACTTCGCAAGTGGGCTAGTGACTTGTGGTTGGGGGGTCGACTGGTTCTCAGTGATAAGCTGAGGAAGCTCTACAATATCATGCTCCAGCTTCTTCGTTGGTGACCTTCGGACAGGAGATGGAATTGTATGAAAAGTTCCAGTGGCGGGTGAGAATGTTATAGTAGTTTCCTCTGTCTGTGGCTGATCTTCTGTTTCAGGCTCTTCAGCGGACTCGATAGAATGACCAGAACTTTTACCGGGAGAAAGTGGGAAATTTTCAACACGCGGTTTGGCGCCTGCATGTTCATCTTTGTCGATGTGTTCGCCGGGGCTAGCGGGTTTCTTGGTTGCATGTTGTGTCGTATCTTGAATATGGCTCTTTTCTCGCTCTTCTTCGATACGACAAGTGCATCGTTTGAACATGCATTCAACTTTCAGGAACTCTATCATATCTTCCGCGTTGACCCTCAGCTGTCGTTCAGATTCTAACTTTATTTGTAATTCGTGAATATCGTCGCCTTTCGCTTCCGGCGAATCCAAATTCTGGATTTCGTTCCGAGGTGTAACATCGGAGACCCTTGGCCTCTTTGGAGGAGTGTCTTGGGCAACAGAATGGTTGAAACGGCTTTGCAATGGCGTACCATCGGATTCTTCTGCCGATCGTTTCGGTCTTCGAGGCGTAGGCGTTTGGAGGAATGCAAGGTCGCCTTCTGCTAGTGATAGTCTTCCAACATCTCCTTTGTGCATCTCCTGGGCACGTGCTTCTAGAGTATCCACATGGCTGTTCGCTTCTGCCGTTCGCAAGCGTCCTTTCAATACCTCCATTTCCTCCATCAGACCCGCGAGTGTGTACGCACGCTCGAACGCCTCCTGCTTCGCCTTTTCTTTCGCTTCTCGCTCTGACTGGACCTCATCCTTTAATACTTTGGCCTCAGATCTCGCCTGTTTTAATTCTTCCTGAGCTTTTACCAATACAGATCCTGCACGAAAAGCCTCTTTTCTTGCTTTCCGTATTTCCTTCTCAAATACTGCTCTTTCGTGGGCTTGTCGTGTCTTTGCAGTTTGTAGTTCTTCGAGCAACGATTCGAGTCTCTCACTGATGCGACGCTCACGAGACTGGGCTTCTGAGAGTTGAGCAGAAACATTGGCCAGTGCGGACTCCGCCTCCTCACGGCCTAGAATGGCACGTTGAAGCGCCGCCGAGTTTCCGGCAGATGACTGTGTTGATGGCGCTGCTGGACTGTTCCCTCGGGATAAATTGTTCAAATACGCAACCTTGGCTTGGACATCCGATAAACCTCTAGGCTTCCGTTGCATATTGCGTACGTCATTAGGTAACGTTGGTGAGTTGGGAAACGCCTGCTGATTCAGGCGCTCCGGTGAAAGAGGGTTCAGCGCTTTCGTTGGGCTTGACAGAGGATTATTGAATACCTTTGAGGGGCTAGACATGACGCTTGATGGGGAATCCATGCTCCAGTACTATATATTATGCGATTAGTAGACTGAAAGATTTCCCCGGTTGGGCATGACAGTCTGCCGTGGGAGAAGGAGTATTAATGAAAAACAAGTCCCGTCGTTAATCGATCGTTGTGGAGGTGTTCGGTTGATCCCTATCGGTGACGCACCCACAACAACGCCTCTTAGCTTGTTTATTACCCATCCACGGCATGTCATGTGACTGTTGCCCTTGACTACCAGTCTTTGCCGAACGTGGTCTAGAGATATCATGTGGAATGTGGTGACGTTAAACCATAATTGGAAGCGAGGATCCCACCTGGTCCGTGCATTTCTTGATGCCTCTATCGCTTGCAATACTACTAGCAGTACTTCCTTTTAAATCTGTATAGGGTTTCTTCCTCGGAGATAGATATACTCGCACTTGGAATAGTTCTCATATCTATCAATACAATACCAGCTTCTACCGGATCTTCAACATGTATGTACTTTATGGCCATCAAGTTATCTGTTCAAAGTGTGTGCTAATAATGTTACTGTGCGCACTAAAGTTTCTGGTTAAGCATGCATGAAATCATTACCCTTCAACTAGGGCAGCGGGCCAATTACTTGGCAACTCATTTTTGGAACCTCCAGGTATATGTCATTCACATTAATGGCCTATATACATTCCATCCAGCACTGCTCTAATGACTCGGTAATAACAGGAGTCCTATTTTACCTACAATGGAGAAGAGGAATCTCTTGTGGACCATGACGTTCATTTTCGTCCTGGTGTGGGCGCAGACGGGACAGAAACCTTCACCCCTAGGACAGTAATATATGATTTAAAAGGTGCTTTTGGTACTCTTCGAAAGTATAACGCACTATATGAATTGACAGAGGATGCAAACCTCGGCCAAGGCTTGTGGGATGGGAAAGAAGTCATACAACAACAGACACCGATCTCTCAAAGTGACTACCAGAAGAAACTAGATGCAGGGCTCCCTGCTCCCAAACTCACAACCGAAACAGTTCGGTACTGGTCTGACTATAATCGCCTCTTTTATCACCCCCGCTCGATCGTTCAATTGAATGATTATGAGCTGCACAGCAAGATCATGCCTTTCGAAGATTGGAATGTCGGAGAAGACTTGTTTAGTGACCTTGACAAAGAGCATGATCTTCTTGATAGAGATGTGAGACCATTTGCGGAGGAATGTGATCAATTACGTGCAATTCAGTTGTTCACAAGTTCTGATGATGCTTGGGGTGGTTTCTCTGCTAGATATGTCGACAGGCTGCGAGATGAATTCGGTAAAAAGTCTGTCTGGGTCTGGGCAATTGAAGGTGGATCAAAGGTGCCTCGTGTGAGTTATTCTTCTCTTATCTCTGCCATATGCCTAATGTTGCTCCTTATCTCAGCAAACTCAACTTAAACGGGATATGAACAAAGCCCGGACTATATACAGCATCTCTCCCCAATCATCACTGTATACTCCAATTATTGATCCGCCCAGCCACACCCCAAGCAAAGTGTATTTCGACCCGCAGTCTGAATGGCATACCACTGCACTTATCAGCTCAGCTATGGAAAGCGTTACACTTCCAACCCGTCTTCGGCAATTCCATGACTTCGAGTCCTCTTTAGCCGGTGATGACAGCACTCACAAGATTTTTGAGTTGCAATCCTCCGTCACCGCGGACAATGGAATCAACGAACAGCACCTACCTGTTAAAGGGCCTGTGACTGAAACAAGTGCCTCGGAACAGGGAGTAGTGAAATCTCAGGCAGAATTTGAATTGGACTTTACCTATGATAGGCATGGAAGTAGCAACTCACATATATTCAACCAGATTCAGGTTTGGCGTGGAACCAACCCTGACCAGGACGATGAGTCCGTTCCTCAAGAGGATCTTGGCCTCTCTCGGAAGCAGCGTTACTACGATTCGGCCCCGATGTTCCAAAGGTGAGAGCCAGCGTAACAGTTTATACGTGATTGATAACCTCAGTCTAACATGAAACAGCTTCCACGCGCCCCTGGCATTCCCCATTCTTGACAGCTACCCCAGTCATATGTTCCCAGCAGCCAAGCAAAACAAGATAAATGTTCTCGCAGCCCTTACTGCATCCTCCCGGACAGCGGAAAGAATCAAGGTGTTGGAGGCAGTTGCTGGGCGAATAATTGGCGTTGATGAACGTGAAACACTCGTCAATGGATTGGGGGAGATTAGAGAATCCTACGAGACCGGATGGATGAGTGATTCGGATTTTGATGACGAATAGTGGCTTGAACATAAAGCATATGGAACATTTCATTTGTGCTAAAATGCTAAAAATACACCTTGATAATATGTAAAGAGAGTTCTACTACGATATACTCCTACTGGTTATAAGTAAAGTCATCCTTATGGGCCCGTGATCTGCAGGGACCACAGGTGCAAACACGACCGAGTTTGGGGATGTTTGCATCCCTAGATCCCCAAACGTGTCCTCTCCAAAAGTTTCCCTTTGATACTTCGGCATCACAACTTATTACTCATGCTTACTGCCAGGTGGCCAGTAGTTCAGTGCGTGATCGCGTTCTGGATGGCTTGACTAACTTAAATTCATGTATGGCGCTTTCCCTACTTCCAATCCAGCCGACTTTCTTCCCTTGCTGACTCGTTCTTATAGATTACCACAAGTTTGCCTCTACCGGCACTTTTGAGTGCATTTCGGCATTTGCTCCAAACCCATTCGCACATATTCTAGAAATTTGTCTAGACCTGTCAGATAGTTTTGTTTGTACTTGAGAAACTACTCACATCTCCAAAGTAAAGAGCTCCATATGCAAGCAACTGAAAGGTGGGGTGATTGACCATTTAAATACAACAGATATATAGACAATGGCTCCCAAACTACGACATGCTGCACCGCGATTATTTACATCCTCTCCGGTTCTTTCCGTCTTGATAGTGCCTTTCTTGCTGTTCTTCCTTGCCTTTCCCGCACCCGCTGCTGCTGCTGGATCCGCAGTGATCGGTATTGATGTGGGCACAGAATATCTCAAAGCGGTGCTTGTGAAACCGGGAATTCCATTGGAGATCGTCCTAACAAAAGACTCGAAACGTAAGGAGTCTGCTGCTGTTGCATTCAAACCCACCAGAGATAATGCGCCGTTCCCTGAGAGATTCTACGGCGGTGACGCGCTGGCACTCGCTGCACGGTATCCAGACGATGTCTACGCAAATTTGAAAACATTGCTGGGAGTTCCCTTCAACAATGATGGGAACGAAGCGGTTCAAACATTCCTTAGCAGGTATCCCGCGTTGAAGCTAGAAAACGCTGCTGGGCGTGGAACCGTCGGATTTCGAAGCAATAGGCTTGGCGAGGAAGAAAGGAAGGATATCTTCCTTGTTGAGGAGCTTTTGGCGATGCAGTTGAAGCAGGTCAAAGTCAACGCCGACAATCTTGCCGGGAAAGGCTCAGATATCAGAGATGTGGTGATCACGTATCCCTCCTTTTACACGTCTGAGGAGAAGAGAAGTCTAGAGCTGGCGGCGGAATTAGCGGGTCTGAATGTCGACGCATTTATTAGTGAAGGTCTCGCTGTTGGATTGAATTATGCGACCAGTCGTCAGTTCCCCAGTGTTTCCAACGGACAGAAGCCCGAGTATCATGTCGTCTACGATATGGGTGCGGGTTCCACAACCGCCACCGTCCTTCGTTTCCAAAGTCGCTCGGTGAAGGATGTTGGAAAGTTCAATAAGACAATTCAGGAGGTCCATGTTCTAGGAACAGGCTGGGATAAGACCCTCGGTGGGGATTCTCTGAATGATCTCGTGGTCGGGGACATGATCACGAACTTGGTCCAGGACAAGAAATTGAAAGATCGTGTCGCACCATCCGATATCGCTTCTCATGGCAAGACCATGGCGCGGCTTTGGAAGGATGCTGAGAAAGTTCGCCAGGTTCTGAGCGCCAACACTGAAACTGGAGCCTCTTTCGAAAACCTCTATGAGGAAGACTTCAATTTCAAGTACCGCATCACCCGCTCTACATTTGAGCGGCTTGCAGAACAGCATATTGCCCGGGTGGGACAGCCTCTCGAGCAAGCTCTAGCGGCTGCTGGGTTACAGTTGAACGATATTGATTCTGTCATCTTGCACGGTGGAGCTATCCGTACCCCATTTGTCCAGAAGGAGCTGGAGCGGGTTTGCGGAGCGTCCAACAAACTTAGAACCAGCGTTAACGCAGACGAGGCTGCTGTTTTCGGTGCTGCCTTTAAGGGGGCTGCCCTCAGCCCTAGCTTCCGCGTCAAGGATATCCGGGCCCACGACGTCTCTGGTTATCCCGTCCTGCTAAAGTGGCCTTCTGAATCTCGGGAGAGACAGCAGAAGCTGTTCACTCCCACTTCCCAAGTTGGCCCTGAGAAGCAAGTCACGGTGAAGAACCTTGAAGATTTTGAGTTCAGTTTCTACCAGCAAATTCCCTTGGAGGGCAATGTGGTTGAGTCACCAGTCTTGGGTGTGCAGACGCAAAATCTTACGGCATCTGTCACCAAATTGAAGGAGAGCTTTGGCTGCTCGCCTGCAAACATCACCACCAAGTTCTCTATTCGGCTGAGCCCTGTTGATGGTCTTCCCGAGGTTGTCAGTGGCGCCGTGAGTTGCGAAGTGGAAAACACTAAGACGGGAAGTGTTGTTGAAGATGTCAAAGGCTTCTTCGGCCTGGGTTCTAAGAAGGAGCAAGCTCCTCTTAACGAAGATGGAGAGCCTAGCGAGTCGATCACTCTGGAGCCTGAGGAGCCCCAAGCCTCGACAACCTCAGCCAGCGACGCTACTTCCACCACCTCTGCTAAAGAAAACAAGAAGGCTTCACCCCAGACCAATGTGGAGACTATTCCCATTCGCTTCACGTCGTCGCCTCTAGGGATTCCTGCCCTATCCAAGACCGAGCTTGGCCGTGTAAAATCACGTTTGGCCGCGTTTGATGCCTCGGACCGTGATCGTGTCCTACGCGAAGAGGCTTTAAATGAGCTGGAGTCGTTCATCTACCGAAGCCGTGACCTTATAGATGATGAGGAGTTCGCCAAGGTAATCAAACCAGATCAGTTGGCAGCCCTACAGGAGAAGGCCGCTGCCGCTAGTGATTGGCTTTATGACGACGGCGAAAATGCAAAGACATCAGAATTCCAAGAAAGACTCAAGGCCCTGAAGGACATTGTCAATCCTGCGCTTAAAAGAAAACAAGAAAACGCCGCTCGCCCAGCTCGTATTGAGCTTTTACAGGATGTGTTGAAGAACGCTAAGACTGTCCTGGACCTCATGGAGAAGCAAGTCAAGCAGGACGAAGACCTGTACTCTTCGTCTTTATCTGCATCCTCTACTAGTGAAGAAGCTTCATCAGCTACTTCATCTATTGAGCCATCTTCAACTGCCGACCCTCTTGAAGACCTGGATGAAGACCCATACTCGTCCACAGCATCCCAAACCACCTCAACCACCTCAACGACCAAACCCACGGGTCCAAAGTACTCGATCTTCCAGCCATCTGACCTTGCCAGTTTGGCTCAAATATTTGAATCCACCAACACTTGGTTCGAAACCCAATTTGCTCTTCAGGAGAAACTGGCCGAATCTGATGACGCAGTTTTGACTGTGGCCGAGCTTGATATCCGTCTCAAGGAGCTTGAGCGCACCATGAACCGTATTTATGAAAAGATGGGTGCAGCGGCAGCCAAGTCCGGAAAGGACCAGTCGAAGAAGAACGGCAAGAAGGCCAAGTCCGAGAAGGCCCAGAAAGAGAAGCCACAGCAGGAGAACGAACAGAAACAAAAGGCCAATGTCAAGGATGAACTGTAATATTATTTGCAGACTAAATGATGGAGTTCGGCTTGAGCGCTATTTTCTGTGTTCACATTGTCTCTCTTTTCTCTTCCAGGTCTACTTCTTTCGGAACTACACATTTCACTCATCATGAAGGGCCATCTCTCTTCATCATTTTGGACCCTTTCATGGCCATGACCATGATATTGGTGCGCCTTATTGTTATGCTTAGCATCATCTGCCCTACCCAAGACAAGGGCTGTAAACTAGTTAGAATATACTGTCAATGCAAAAAAGAGAAGACAAAGCAACACAGTCATGCCGTTATTATTTGTTCAATATTCATACAAGTAATATTATTCTGATATAAATCTCATAGTCACAAGGTACAGTTGGCATAACCATCCAACCAATGCGGGTATATGTATATACAATCGCTTGACGATAATCAAAAGTAACAAATGTTGTTTCAACGTATAACAGGAGGAGATAATTGAAGGAAACATTCGAACGCCGACCTCAACTTAACCAGAAGCTCAGGGATTCGGGGCGAATGACTAGAGCCAATCCAATAATCATACCGTGCCCATAGGGGCAATCAGATAGCGCAGCAATCAACCATGTCCACATAATGACGGTCCAGTGAGAGGAGACAACATGGCAAACGATATAGACCAGCCTCCCAGCTAGACCACGGGCACATTGGCTCCATTCAGGATAGATCCATATCAACCTCTTCGCGCCTACGAAGGAAGGTGGGTTCTTCAAAATCATCAACATCAATAATCGTTTGTGTCTTCATGGCAACAAACTGACGTCGCTGCTGCCCTAGACTTGGTGTGAGGATAGTACGGCCAGGCACCGGGTCCATCCCTGTACCCATGTCCAAGAAGTTCTGCCAGTTTGTCTCCGCATGAGTCGGCATTTCATCGAACGTATCTTCGAGATCATCTTCGGCACAGTCGTATGATCGCTTCTGTGCGGTTGTCTGAACCGACTCAATCGATTCCTGGCTACTTGATGGGAGAGAGAAAGCATCTCCGTCATCGGTGATGAGTTGATCCATTTTATTATAGGACAGCGAGGAGGTATGAGACATGGGTTGAGTTGCAGATTCGGCTGAGTTCATCATGCCGCAGAAGGGTGCCAGTTCGGGATAGGCTGTTGGACCTCCGACGATCGGGGTCTCTTTCGTATAGAGAGTTGGCTTGTCCTTCGAATAGGGGATTCGGGTTTTGTACCCTTCTGCGACTGATTTGCGAACGCGCATGCCGACTGAAAGTAGCGATGCTTGGATCTTTGCATCAACGGCGGGGGTGGGGGAGGATGTGGTGGTGGAGTAGTGGGTATAAGATAAGTGAGGGGCACTGGAGCTACCAGCGTGATCTGTTTCTGTTGTTGCGGGGAAGAAGGAGGTTATCGGTGGTTGGAATCGTCTGCGTTTGGACGACAGATCATTATCTTTAGTCGTGTTCTGAAGTGATGGAGGCATATTTGGTGTATTTTGATTGTTGACGATAGGTTATAGAAATTTTTGTTCTTTCTTCTTTTAAACCTTTCTTTTGCTCTTTTATCAGGTCCACTAGGCGGCCGATCCACTTAGACGCTAACGTGTGGGAGCAATAGAAATTTTAAGAGAGAATGCAGGCTATGACAAGTCGACAACTGGAATGGAAAAAGAGAAAAAGATGATGACGGAAATGGGAGGCTGGGCGGCGGAAAACGCGACGCGGGTGACGCGCATAGGCACGTGTCGCTCCCATATCCAATATATCTTCTTTGGGACATGACTAGGGGTTTCATTTGTGAATCAGGGAACGACTTCTGCGTCCTGCACTATGCAGTCTGGCTAGTAATTTTATTCGGTATTGCTTATTCGTAAACTGGTCAAAAAGGTTACAATAGAACGATGTCCCAATCAAGAATCAAAGGTATCAGACAGGTAGTGGATGAGATCTGCTACAAGGATACAAGGACATATATATTCTCAACAAAAAGTCTCACAAATGTAAATTCAAGAACAAGATACTGCTCTATTACAGCGACCAAGTCTATAGTATAAACCATGGGCTATCTCCACATATATACACCGAGCCTTAGCCATTATTTCCTCTTCTGCCGCCACGCTTCTGTCGGTCTTGATGGGCCTTCAATACGTTGCGAGTTTCCACAAGACTCCTCTTTCCTTTGTTTCTTGCTTTGCCGAGGGTCATGAAGATATTCTTTCTGCGAGCCTTCTCCTTATTCGTAGTACTCTTACCCTGTTCCACCTTACGCTCCTTTCTCTTTGCGGTGATACTCTTATGCTCAGCACGATCAGTCTTCCCTTCCTTAGCATGGGCAATTCGTTCTTCACGAGTTGCTTTTCCGGCGGACAGCGCAGCCAGACCCTCAATCTCTTCAGCCGTCAGAGGATCGTCCTTGTGTCGAGAAGCGTTAGTCTGACCACGGCGACCCTTGGCGCCTGGGATAAGTGCGTCAACAGCTGCTTGAGTACGTAACTCTTGGAGTTTCGCCAAGTCGGCCGGCGTAAGAATACGTGTGGTTGCGATGTTTGCAATATTTGGCTTTTGGGCCTCTGTCTTATCCTGCGCGGTCTCAGAGTTGACATTTTCTTCATTATTGGCATCCTGCTTAGCCTTCTTGGACGGGCGTGCGTCCTTCTCATCGTCGGAGTCGCTAAGATCGATTTCAGCATCACTCTGGACATCGATCCAGCCACCGGAATCATCGCTGTCCTCATCGTCTTCCACATTCCAAGCCTCCCAGTCGGCTGCTTCATCCTCCTCTTCCTCACCGTCTTCTGCATCAGAGGGAAGCCCCTTTTCAGCCCTCCTCTTCTTGCGCTCTTCCTCCTTCCACTGCTCGAGGAGCTCCAAGCCCTCGATGCCACCGGTCTCTTCTTGTCCAAATCGCTTCTCCTGCTTTTCTCCTGAGCGTAGACCGATAGATGCCTCTTTGCCGCGGTCACGTCTTTTCAGCATTTCCGGATTAAGGTCTCTGTAGAGACCAAGTAGACCTCTGGCTGCCATCACAACGCCTTTATCCTTACTCTTTCTATACATAACGAGATCTTGTAGTAAAGTCTCATTCATTGCAAGTGGTTGTCGCGCACAAATCTCTCTGATGGCATTGAGACCAGCGGTAGCAACCAATGATGAAGATGCTTCAGATACGAACTCATTCGCAATCTTCTGAATGAGCGGCTCAAGCACATCTGGAGGAACCAAATCATGCGACGCTTGCGCTAGCGATGCCAAGAATGAAGTCACCGAAGGTTGCCGTGGAGTGAGATATTTCTGGAAATAAGAGTAGAGCTGCATTATATGCAGCTTATGCAATCCGACAAGGCGAGTGACAAGTTGCAGAACCTGAAGCTTTTGCTCTAGATTGAGCTTGGACTTGGAATTTTGCAGATGCTTGGAAAACAAAGTTTCCGCGAAGCCTTGGGGATCGTGTAGAAGATGTAGAGCAGAGAAATTCAATGGGTGTGGTTGGTTCTTCTTGCGCTCCTTTCTCTTGACAGTCGCTTTCGCCTTCTCTACAGCGCGAGACTTCTTCCTGGTCTTTTTGTTGATACCGACCTGATGTTTGACCTTACCAAGGTCTATAGCCTCTTCGTCACTGCTCTCATCCTCCATTTCCTCACGCTCCTGATCTCCACCCAGGAAAAAACGAACACCACCGATAATGACCTTCTCGTTCTCCGATAAGCTAGCTTCCTTCATGACTTCAACAGTTTTCGCATCGGACCAGATTTGCCGTTTCCATAATTCACGAATGAGCTTGATGGCCCATAGACCCTTGGACGAGACACGATCTGATGTCACTAAGTTATAAAGGACAGTCTGCATGGTGCGGTTAAGCTTGTGGTTTGTTGTCTTCGCGTTCGAAGTACGAAGATCCATTAGAATCTTTTGGAAGATCAATGCTCGTAACGTTTTGCTGGGTGTCGTAATGAGAATAGGAAACAAGGTCTGGAGTAATCTGCAGCCATAATATTCAGCAACGGAATAAACCCAGTCTGTGAATGATATTAACATACGTTGCAGAGTCAAGAAGCTCCTTCTTTTTGAGCAGTACTAGACTCCCCACGATCTTCTCTCGAAGTTCCGGTTCCAAGACTAAATGATGCTGCGTCAAGATGTCCATGAGCTGCTGAGGAAAGTCCTTGGTAATGTCTGGGTAACAGTCGGCAACGTGAGCAACAAAGTCGATCAGCTCGCGCAAGGAGATAATGCCCGTATCGGTGGCCGACGCCGGTGCTGCCATGAAAATTTCTCGGTGACTCTCATACTGATAATGTTGAGCACGAAAATCTTCAATGTAAGATCTGCAACACAATGCATTTTTAGCAAACTATTGATAGCTATAGCCATTTCTGAGTGCCCGCGATTGACTTACTTTGGGTCTCTTCGAATTTTATGTTGTAGATTGGGCCTGAAGGATGAGTTAGTGGCAAGAGAAATCTTCAACATTCGGACGGAGATGACAGTTAAGGACTCACAGGTCGGCCTCGACCTTTTCCAAGGCTCCCAACTTCCTTTTTACCATTTTGATAAAATATTTTCACCAGTCACTCAAAAGTACGTGGTGGAAGAATTGAGGAGAGGGAAATTGGGGGGGGGGGGGGGGGGGGGGGGGGTGAGGTGGTAGTGCTCACGTTTGATAACAGATCCGAACTTTTTTTCTCTCCACGGGATCGGGCCAGCCTATCGATAAGCGACAAACGTTTGGAGCAGAGTCGCTCTGCGCAAGACATCTACGATCTGTCTATCTCTTGTAGAGCAACTGAAAACAATAGTCTAAGACATTTAGGTTAAAAGGCACTCTTGTTCCTTAGACCTACGCGTTAGGGTAAAGTTGAGCCGCGACCTATGGCTTGCGGCTAAGACAAATTACGTTGGTCGTCATCAAGACGGAGCAACCTATGGAAATTTGAAAAGTTCTTTTTTTCGTTGAACAAAAATAAAAGGTACCGACTTAAAAGCCCAAGGTCTTCATGATCGCATCTCAGCTACTATAGAAGAAAGCCGTCCCATTCTCGTTTTGGATTTTGCTCCCTCCAGTGACTGTTTGGAGGTATGTACAGTCGCGCAGATGCATGCCAATCGACTGAATCCTATAGAACCCCCCGTCCACTCCAGTACAAATAGAAACAGGACCAAACGGAGAATACGCCCAACATTATCCCTTTACCGGTTGCTCTTGGCAACACGCTCAAGCTCGTCCTTCTTCTTGATGGCATAGGAGTTCGAGCTTCCCTTGGCAGCGTTGATAAGCTCTTCAGCGAGGCACTCAGCAATGCTCTTGATGTTACGGAAAGAGGCCTCACGGGCACCGATGGTCAAGAGGGCAATGGACTGGTTGACACGGCGGAGGGGAGAAACATCAACGGCCTGACGACGGACGGTACCGGCGGAACCGATACGGGTGCTGTCTTCACGGGGACCGCAGTTGACAATGGCATCAACGGCGACCTGGAGGGGGTTCTGGTCGGTCATGATGTGGATCTGCGGTAGTTGTTAGTTTCTGGTGTCTGAGGTATCGGCTAGTCCACCATCAAAGATGCACGTACGATCTCGAAAGCGTGAGCAACGATGCGCACAGCCATGAGCTTCTTGCCGTTGTTGCGGCCGTTCATCATGAGCGAGTTGGTCAGACGCTCAATGATGGGGCACTGAGCCTTGCGGAAACGCTTGGCGGCATAACGACCGGCGGAGTGAGGAAGGTAGACGGGGTTACGAATCTGGATGTAGTCGCTATGTGCGTAGATTCGAGTCAGCAAATTCCATTCCGTATGTGCATCCTATTCCACATCTCTTTCCCTCAGTTTATTCCTCCCCCTGATTGTCGCATCATTTCCCATCCCAAATTGAACCAGGCGACGCTTGTACGGACGCGGTATTATCGTAGCACAGAAAATCGCAAAGAATTGGGAAGCACCTACGTCAAGGAAATGTCCCTGATCTCAACATCCTCGTAGCTCCACTTGTTGAAGAGCTTCACGGTTCCCATCTCCGCGACAGCCTCCTTGGGGAGGACCTGGAAGGCCGCAGTGTTTTCGACCTCGACTTCCCCGTGGTCAGACATTATGGACGCCGAATGCACCTGTTGTCGAGGGAGGGATTCGTAAAAGGTGACGGGCGGTGTCGTTGGGTGAGCGTTCAACGTCGACGATAGCAGTCGGTCGGCTGAAATGTTTCCTTTGGCTGCCAGGAAAATCGAGGTGCGCTCGCTTAGCTCTGTGGACACGTTAGGGCACTGGCCCAACACCAATCATGTATCTCACGTCATGTGATAGAAACGCTAGTGGTGCCCAGAACACTAAACCAGATTTGGATTACATAGAGATTGCAGTGCCACTTCCCGAATGAGAAAGTAGTCCTATCATGGAACGTTTGAAACGCAGCTGTATCTATTCTCGTACTACTACTTGACCCATATGTACAGTACAATCAAAAGGGTGTTAGTCTCCTTTCCAATGTATACTAACCATTTTCAGGTACAGTCTCATTCAGCAAACAAGTTGTACAAACTGCAAAACCTTTGATTCTTTGACGTACATCAGTATCTGCGTAACGTGGTCTTTATGCCAAATGTGTAATATTCAGTTGATTGTAAATAAACGTAAAGGGGGAAAAGAGAATAAAAATGATGGGTTTGGAGAACCATAGTGGGCTTGGATACACATCCACAAATAATACACTCAGTTATTCAGTTATACTGGTTGTAGGCGAGCATAACCATTGTTGTGAATAATCTTTAAGGATCATCCTCGTGCCCTTATGCTTATTTTTTGTTCTGTGTCGTGGCGGTGCAAGGAACCAAGTTTATTTATTGGCTCCCCTGTACTTGTGGAGACCCTTCTTTGAGGGGCTTTAAGCCACGGCGGCAGGTGACGTTGTGGCTCTTCAAGCGCGGAGAAATAGAGGACAACCCGGAGTGAAATAGAACCACCTCACGATATCATCGCCAGGGGGCCACATAAGTCAGGGTGTCTGAGATTCCCTCTAGCGCTCTACGACTGACGCCTCGAGGATCCTGAGATGAGGATCGTAGAACTCTTTTATCCTTTTAGACGCGGATTCGCATGAGAGCCCCTCAACACGTTCACATTCAACACTTCGAAAATGGCGGACGATAATCCAGAGCTGAATAGCGCTTTGCGGAGCCTCGACAGAGAATTGGAGGTGTGTATGGAGCAGAGAAACCTATCAGCTGCTCCTAAAGATATGGGAGTCATACTCGCTTGACCGTATAAGACTAACATCTTGGGTTCTCAGGAAGGAGATATCACGCAGAAAGGGTAAGCGACCTCTGTCGGACAAACATGGTGAATGAGAGCCGCCGGTAAATGCATCGGATGTGCTCAAATGAATGATGTTTAAATGAAATACAATGGGACACATACTATTAACTATTGTTGAAACTGATTTTCTTGGAAGCTACCAGAAACGCCGGACGCTTCTCCTTTCACAATTCTTTGGCCCTAACAGCGGCCTAGAAGTCAATACACCTAGCTCGGGCGGACCCTCTTCATCGTTGACGAGCTCAAATAATGCCCCGCCGGCCATACTTAGCGTTCGACCGCCTACAGCCGAATCTACAGCTCAGGGCTTTCCTTCATTCACCAATGGACGTGACAGCACACCGGGCAGCGGAAGCTTCGGATACGATCGAAGGATCAGTGCAGATACACAACACACCGTTGATAGAGACAGCGCGTTCCTACAGGCTCTCGACCGAATGCCCTCGTCTGGCTCATACGACTCTTTATTCCTGCCAAAGTCGCAACAAGCGCCTGTCACACCAGAAGACACAAGGACCGCGACACTATTGAGTCAGAACTATGCATTCAACCCTGGTCCTTACCAAGAACAATTGGACGAGCCTGCCGGTGTGTATGAAATGCCACCTGGAGGAATCACGCGGCAGTCGACGATGCTCGACTCACAGCAAGGGTACTTCTCTGATTTCGCGGGACAGCAACAAGATGATTATAGAGATAGCTATGGCGGGGGCGGCTTTCATCGTTACTCCCAGTCGGACGCATTTTCTCCCACTGCAAATATGGCACCGCCACTGATACCTGCTTCTGAGCTGCCTCATGGGCCCGCAATTGAGCATTTACTCCCTCTAGAGCCTCGCGACATTCCATTTGCAGTTCATGATCCCCATGACAAGAATATGCCAATGTCTAACTTCGATAACATTCCAGCTGTGCTTCGGCATCGCTCTCGGATTCATTCCAAACAGGCTGCTTACTGGGTATTGGATCAAAAGGGCAAGGAGATTGCGTCTATCACATGGGAGAAGCTTGCAAGTCGTGCTGAAAAGGTTGCACAGGTTATCCGAGATAAGAGTAATCTTTATCGTGGTGACCGAGTAGCACTCATCTACCGAGATTCCGAGGTCATAGAGTTTGCCGTTGCGCTCATGGGATGCTTCATCGCCGGCGTTGTTGCTGTACCGATCAATAGTCTCGAGGACTATCAAAGCCTTAACCTTGTTCTCACCTCAACGCAAGCACATCTTGCATTGACTACGGAAAATAATTTGAAGAGCTTTCAAAGGGATATTACTGCCCAAAAATTGAACTGGCCAAGAGGTGTAGAGTGGTGGAAAACGAACGAATTCGGAAGTTATCATCCCAAAAAAAAGGATGATGTACCGCCTCTTGTGGTGCCCGACCTAGCTTATATTGAATTTTCAAGGGCACCTACAGGGGATTTGCGCGGTGTCGTCATGAGCCACCGGACGATCATGCATCAGATGGCCTGCCTTAGTGCAATGATCTCGACTGTGCCGGGGTCTTCAAAAGTCAGATCGCATGGAGAAACGCTCATGAGCTATCTCGACCCCAGGCATGGGATAGGTATGATATTAGGCGTGCTTCTTACAGTATATGGTGGCCACACAACTGTCTGGCTAGAAGACCGGGCGGTTGAAACGCCAGGCCTTTATGCACACCTCATCACGAAGTACAGGGCAACTATCATGGCTGCAGATTACCCTGGTCTCAAAATAGCCGCATACAATTATCAACAGGATCCCATGGCCACGCGGCATTATAAGAAGAATTCCGAACCCAACTTCGGAAGTGTTAAGCTCTGTCTTATAGACACTCTTACTGTCGATGCTGAGTTCCACGAGATCTTAGCGGACAGATGGCTAAGACCGATGAGAAACCCAAGAGCTCGGGAGATCGTCGCTCCAATGCTTTGCTTGCCCGAGCATGGAGGTATGGTAATCAGTGTGCGGGACTGGCTAGGCGGTGAAGAACGTATGGGTTGTTCTTTGACTCATGAAATGGATCCAAATGAGCGTGAGGATTTTAAGAAGGAGGAGAGACACTCAGAGAAGACTAAAGATAACAGCGGGTTTGGCAGCAGTTTGTTGGGTGGGGGGTCATCACCAGCTCCTGTCTCGAAGGAGCAAACAAAGAATGAGCTCCAAGAAGTCCTTCTCGACAAAGAGGCTTTGAAAAGCAATGAAATTGTCGTCTTGGCCATGGGTGAAGAGGCCAGAAAGTTCGCCGGGTCTATGCCACATGCTGTGCGTGTTGGCTCGTTCGGTTATCCTATACCTGATGCCACACTGGCTGTTGTCGATCCTGAGACAAATTTGCTGTGCACACCGAATGTGATCGGAGAGATTTGGGTGGACTCGCCATCCCTTTCTGGAGGCTTCTGGGCACTGCCAAAACATACAGAAGCAATCTTTCATGCACGGCCCTACAAGTTCGAGGAGGGAAACCCAACTCCCGTGTTGGTGGAGCCGGAGTTCTTGCGGACTGGTCTACTGGGCTGTGTGATCGAAGGCAAGATATTTGTGCTGGGCCTCTATGAAGACCGTCTTCGTCAAAAGGTTGAATGGGTGGAACACGGACAGGAAATCGTTGAACATCGTTATTTCTTCGTTCAACATATGATCGTCAGTCTTTTGAAAAACGTACCTAAGGTACATGATTGTACGGCCTTCGATGTTTTTGTCAACGAAGAACACCTACCGATCGTGGTTCTAGAGTCATACGCGGCGTCCACGGCACCAGCAACCTCTGGTGGGCCTCCAAGGCAGTTGGACTCGGTTCTCCTTGAATCTCTAGCAGAAAGGTGCATGGAAGTCCTCTATCAAGAGCATCACTTGCGCGTCTACTGTGTGCTACTCACCGCGCCCAACACTCTACCTCGTGTCACTAAGAATGGCAGGCAAGAGATCGGTAACATGCTCTGTCGCAGAGACTTTGATTCTGGAACTTTACCCTGTGTTCACGTGAAGTTCGGTGTTGAACGGTCGGTTATGAATTTACCAGTTGGAGTTGACCCAGTCGGAGGAATCTGGTCTCCCCTAGCCCTGATGTCAAGACAAGAAATGCTTGCCATGCAAGAAAAGCAGTATTCTGGGGTAGACTACCGTGAAGTCGTCATGGATGATCGCACATCGACGCCACTGAGCAATTTTTCAACCATCGTGGATCTTCTTCATTGGCGTGTTTCTCGTCAGGCAGAAGAGCTAGCTTATTGCTCCATCGATGGCCGTGGAAAGGAAGGGAAGGGTATCACTTGGAAAAAGTTCGACTTGAAAGTTGCTGCCGTAGCAACCTATCTGAGAAATAAAGTCAAAGTTCGCCCAGGCGATCACTTGGTGCTTATGTATACCCACTCAGAAGAATACGTTTATGCAGTTCATGCTTGCTTCTGTCTAGGGGTGGTTGCCATTCCTCTTCCCCCTATTGACCAAAATCGGCTCTCGGAAGATGCTCCAGCTTTCCTACATGTTATCAATGATTTCAATGTGAAAGCCATCATTGTAAACAGCGATGTTGATCATGTGATGAGACAAAAGCTTGTTTCGCAGCATATCAAGCAGTCTGCACAGGTTCTTCGAATTGGTGTACCGGCAATCTACAACACCACAAAACCAACGAAACAGTCTCACGGCTGTCGGGAGCTCGGTTATGTTGTGAAAGATGCATGGTTACAGGGAAGTACACCGGCCATGGTGTGGACTTATTGGACGCCAGATCAGAGGAGGATATCGGTCCATATCGGCCACGACACTATCATGGGTATGTGCAAGGTACAAAAAGAGACGTGCCAGATGAGCAGTGCAAGACCAGTTCTAGGTAGCGTTCGCAGCACCCTAAGTCTTGGCTTCCTCCATACCTGTTTGATGGGTATATATGTTGGTAAGCAGAACCAATAAGCCTAAGATAAATGCCTTGCGGGTTAACCAAAGCTTCTAGGGGCACCGACATACCTCGTATCACCTGTCGACTTCGCAACAAACCCTATGACGCTTTTCGTCACTCTCTCACGCTATAAGATCAAAGACACGTATGCTACCAGTCAGATGTTGGATTACGCGATGACTGCAATGGCTGGGAAGGGGTTCCAACTTCAGGAACTGAAGAACTTGATGATATCTGCTGAAGGTCGACCACGTATCGATATATGTATGTACATTATGATTCATCGATCAAAACAGGCATGCTAACACAATCTTGCCTCTAGACCAGAAGGTGCGTCTGCACTTTGCTTCTGCAAGTCTCGACCGCACCGCAATCAACATTGTGTATTCTCATGTCCTCAACCCGATGGTTGTTACGAGATCATATATGTGCATCGAACCGATTGAATTATGGCTTGACCTTCGGGCTCTACGTCGGGGACTAGTGTGTCCCGTAGATCCTGATACAGACCCGACTGCCCTTGCTGTCCAAGACTCTGGAATGGTGCCGGTGAATACACAAATAGCTATTGTGAACCCGGAGACCTGTACTTTGTCACATGTGGGTGAATACGGCGAGATCTGGATACAGTCGGATGCTTGCGCCAAGGCATTCTACGGCTCTAAACAAGACTTTGACCACGAGCGTTTCAACGGGCGGATTGTCGACGGGGACCCTAGTGTGGCCTACGTACGTACCGGTGATCTAGGCTTCCTCCACACTGTCACGAGACCTATTGGCCCTGGAGGACAGCCCGTCGAAATGCAAGTACTATTTGTCCTTGGAGGGATCGGTGAGACCTTTGAGGTCAATGGTCTCAATCATTTCCCAATGGATATTGAAAACTCCGTTGAGAGATGTCACCGCAACATTGTGACTGGAGGCTGGTAAGTAAACAGTCATAGTATTTCAGTATGGCATGCATTTGCTAAATAATTGATATAGTGCTGTCTTCCAGGCAGGTGGATTGATAGTTGTTGTTGTTGAAGTTACAAGGAAGGCTTACTTAGCATCTCTCGTGCCTGTAATTGTTGACGCTATTCTCAACGAGCACCAAGTTGTTGCCGATATCGTGGCATTTGTTTCTCATGGAGACTTCCCTCGGTCCCGACTAGGCGAAAAACAAAGAGGCAAGGTCTTAGCATCTTGGGTCACACGGAAATTACGATCGATCGCCCAATTCAGTATCCGCGATATGGAGGGTCCAGAAAATCCTTTCTCGGAAGCCCCTCAGCATCGCGTCAGCCGAAGCTCAAAACCCGGGAGCGTGATGGGCAACAGCACCCGACGATCTACCGTGATTCCAGATAGTGACTCGGCTGTACCTCGCTCACCAGCTCCAGTGCTTATGGAGCAGCCCGAAGCACATGGTTCCTACCTTGCTACGCAAGAAAGAGAGGGACCGACGACTGATAGCCCGATCGCCATTCCCGAAACAATCCCCTCAATTCCACACATCGCGGAACCGACACGACCGACAACATCTTCAACTGCTGGAGGTCTTCCGGCAAAAGCTGAAGCTCCTGCAACAATTGGAAACCCTGACTTTGGATTCGACTTCGGTGATTTTGCTAACTCAACGGCCACAACAGCAATGGAAGCAAGTTCCCCCGCGATGGAAAATTTGCCTTACCGTAACCCTCCCAGGGGCGACTCTCTTGCCCATAAACAACAGCATGCTAGTGTTCCTGGTGGTTTCTCAACTAGCCAACCTGATTTCTACGATAGGCGGCCTGAAGCGCTGGAGGTCGGTGCTGGCGACTGGCCACAAGAAGCTCTTATGTACCAGTCAACGCTGGGAGTTGATGATACACATGGTCAGAGTGGTGTTCATAGTACACCCAGCAGTAACAATGACATGACAAGAAGGCGATATGACGGAAATAACTATGGGATCTGAAGGCGCGTGAACTTCCTCAGTCTACCGTGCAACAGTGGTCATGACATATAGATTGGGTAATTAGACGCAGACGCTTTGATCTAGTGTTGGCTGTCTTGTATCCCGCTTCTGGCATAGAGTACTTGGAGCCCTTCTTCTTTTCTTGTCATCTATGTCCCCTAAACACATCATCGTTCTTATGACTTTACAAAACCCATTGCCTCTTTAACCCATTCATTCCCCTGTGCGCATCTATCCTCTCGCTATTGTCTTTGATCAAATGATTTCTCTACTTTATTCGCACTATGAACGGCATTCCACGTTTTGTACATACATACCCCATGAATGAATATGCTAGGTGCCTTTAGCTATCAACTGGCAATGACATGATTTGTTTATCAACTAGCACCAGCTGCTCGAACACATTTACCGTGGTGGATGGTTCTCGAAGTGACTCGGAAGAAGGCATGCTACTAGCAAGTAGTCAGCGTTAACTCCGTGGTGGATCCTTAATCATAAGGATGACACGGGGCCGAGGTAATTCAATTGCCAAGATTCATAGGGCTTTGCGTTCCCACCTTCGACGCCTGAAGATAGTATTATATAACGTAAGTTGGGTGGTTCTTTTACAGTATTGTGTAAAGTCGGTGCTTTCAAAAAGGAGATTACACAATACAAAGGGTTTAAAACAACAGCAATTTCTATGGATAATCAACTATGATGCGAAGTAGGTACCGGAACTGGATTCAGTCTATGGCCGCTTAGTCACTGAAGATGAGCAAAGTCCAATTTATACACAGTATACAGCTTTCTATATGCAACCTGATTTAATTATGGTCTCAAATTCGCCACGTGAGGTTAATGGCGCCACTAAGAGTCTAAAACGGTCACGGGCTGGGCTACTAGTCTTTCCACCCTTGATACCTACCTTAACCAAGAAATCAACCACAAAGGATAACCCACTACGGAGTATTTTGGAAGCGATTCGGATCCTGGGCAATCAAGGTTGCAGGGTCTAGAGATTAAGGTAGACCCACTCCGATTCTTAAACCGAGAACTAGTCATTTTACTTTTTGCATTTATCTTAAGCGAGGTGAGCGATCGCGGGTTTCTATCTCCTACTTCACTAACCACTCCGATATTTTCTATCTAGCGACAAAAAATATACCTACTAATCTAGTCCAATATGGATCCTCATCCGCCTTTCGGCCACGCGTTGCGGACATCGTGTGATAAGTGTAGGGCTGCAAAGGTAAGTTACTTGGGTATTCCGCGGGTATCCGATGATTGACCTGCTCTTCAATAGGTGAGATGCCAGAGGGAAGGCCAGAGCTGTGCTCGGTGTCTACAACGAGGCGATGATTGTGTCACAACTTTCCATCCCCGAAAGACGTCAAAACCAGACAGGTAAGTAAGCATGGCCGAAATAGTGTGCAGAGACATCTAAATTTGAATCACGTCTTTGATTTACCGTCATTTAGGCGAGGAAAGATCCTAGATATGGAAAGCCGGATTGAGCGTATGGAGTCGATCTTGGCCGCGTCAGGCCTCGCAAGTGAGGCTGTCACTCCTGCCACTACTGGTACATCAACTGATCTGGATGACCAACTCTCAATGCTATTACTTCATGATGAGGGTTCCTCTACTTTTTTTGGTAAATATGGATCTTCTTATAATATATAGAAACTGTGCTGACGACCTACACGCTTCAGGCTCAGCTTCGAGTCTCTCTCTTTTCTCTCCTGCTGGATTACAGTGGATATCCAGTAGAACTAATTCCTCAGACCTATCGGATCTCATCCTGAGGCGAATACAAGCATGCCCTCCTTTTCATGAATCACTCCGCGTATGGCAGGGCCTAGACTATCGAGGACAAGTGCCAATTCCACCTAAGCATCTTGCTGATTCATTTGTCGCATGTAAGATTATTCCCACACGTATCAGTACACCTTATCTGATAAGCTTTCAGATTTTTTTGACGCCCTTAATGATGTTATACCTTTGTATCGAAGGGATAAGTTCGAAGTTCTGTACGAACAGCAGTATACTTCTTGCCCCCCCAAGAGCACATCTTGGTATGCCTCGCTCAATGTAGTACTCGCGCTTGGCTGCCTGCTATCGCACGAGGAGAATATGAGTGCGAGTGCTGGAAGCTCAATGCTAGCGCCCACTACTGCAGTAGACTACCTACGGAATTGCTGGAATGTTTTCGGTGAGTTATCTCTCAGCTGCAGGGATCTTATGGCGGTTCAAGCGTTGGTGGGAATGGTAAGGCCCGCTTCTGTTGATCTCGACTTCGGCTTAGGACTAACCAGTATATTCTCAGGCCTTTACCACAGAAATTCTTCTTGACAAAGAAGCCACATACATTGCTTTAGGAGCTGCAGTACGGGTTGCTACCTCACTTGGCTTGCAGCAACAGTTGAAGGACCCTCGCCTTTCACCACCGGAGGTCTCTGAGCGATATATTATCTTCTGGTGCATGTACTCTCTCGACAAAAGCCTCAGCCTTAGGTTAGGAAGGCCACCAGCCATTGATGATAGAGATATAGAAATCGATGTTCCGGACGAGCGGCAGTTGGCCGTTACAAACCCCAGGACTGCTGTCTTGCTCTTGGCGCACATAAACCTTAGCAGAATTGCTAGTGAGGTTTATTCGGAACTATATAGCGCTCGCTCAAGGAGATACCCGGCTTTGAAAAGATTTCGAACTATATCTGAGCTGGATACGAAACTTCAGGAGTGGTGTCGATCTCTACCAGTAGACGTCCAACCAGGAAAGCCACTCGTTTGCTCTAAGGAAAACGTGCGTCATGCGATTACGTTACATCTCGAATATTTTAACTGTCTAGCAACCCTACATCGTTGCTGGGCCTTCCAAGATCAGCTGACAGAATATGACGAACTGCGCCATGATATGGCTCGCCAAGATTGTGGTGACATCGGAGATCGTGTCTATACCGGGCATATGATATGCTTGGATTCAGCTCGAAATGTCGCGCGTCTTTTGATTGCAATCACCCAGTATGGCTTTCCCAAGAGGACCATGCTAGTTGGGTAAGAGTCTCCTTCGCCAAGATGTGTACTATAAATCAACATGTCTGACCGGTCCTAGTCTCACGCTGTATCATTCACTCTCAGCGTTCATTATTCTTTTCGCCAATGTTATTCAGAATCCTGGCGATTCATATATCACTGAAGACGTTCAGCTTCTGGGAGTCATCCTCGAATCCCTGTTCCCCAGTCTTCAAGCCAGTGGAACGTTTCTGCCCAATTTAGTCTATGAGATATTTAGCAAAATGAGGTCAATGGCAGTGGAGTATGTGGAAAAGGTGCATGTTGAATTGAAAAACGTATCGAAGCGGCCACGTCGAGATTCTGATGAGGCGGTCATGCATCTCCCCCATCGCCGTGCAGCAAATAACCATGTCCAGCCGCGCAACAAGGGTGCTATCTCCACGGCTGATACACACGTACGTATACGCTTTGTTTGTCTGTACTGCATGAAATATAACATGCTAACTGGACTCTAGCGGACAACCGCAAGGTATAATGCGAGCTTGAATCTTACGGAACCTGCCAGCTTAACCGAAACGGAGTTACCGCACGAATTAACTTCTAAAGATAACGCATGGGAATCCTTGTATGACGATCTCGATGATCTACCAACAGATGAGATGCCGTCCGAGCAGCATCCTTATCATGAGAACTATAACATGGGATCCTTTGCTGAGTCGTTACCCGGCTCTGTTCCTTTCATACCGTGGTCGTTGGATTTCGATTTAACTGATCTTTGGCAGTATGGGAAACAAGATTTATTTGAAGGACGCTCCAGGGAGTAGTGTTTCTGGTTGTGTAAGATAGACTATAATTGCTAGTACTATTACTATAGCTCACTTTACTTGGGCCTTGCTTTGGTTTTGTCCACAAAACAGGACATGCAGAACGATGCATCTCAACCCAGGGCAGTATTGATATCGAACTAATCCGAAATCAAAATGAAGTCTACCGTACAAACTTCAAACTTTAGCTGATGGGAGATGTCCAAGAGCCAAACCCGCATCTATTGAAAAATTCAATTAGTGTCTCGAAAGATGTGCATGGGACTGTGCAACATACCAATAGTGAGCTGCTGGCCCGTCGCAGACGTATTCTTCGCAAGACTGATGTATGCATCCGCACAGTCGTCCAGGTACGTCTAGTTAGGTTTTCTATATTAGCGATATCTCGGTTTGGGCCTGCAGCAAATCCAAGTTCATACCTCGTGTCTCAAAGTAGATCGCTCCTTTAGCGCATTGATTATGTTATCACCGAACTTCATGCCCTGGACTTTTACTCAGTATCACCCGCACTAAGGATGTTTAACAGTGTTAATTGGTGGACGTACCCATTCCGTCAGAAGTAGACCCGGCAAGACTGCATTGACGCGGATCTCTGGTCCAAATGTGAAGGCGAAATGCTTCATCAGGTGCAGGCCTGCTGCTTTGGTGACTGAGTATGCCATGCTGCTTCCGCTCGTTGTGATTCCCTGTAAGGGTCAGCCATAGAGCCACGAAGATCAGCTGAGGTGGGTTCTGAGCATACGGCAATAGAAGAAGTTGCGATGTAGACGCCGCCGTCGGGGTTTTTCGACATGATAGGCTGAGCGGTTTGCATAAGCTGCAGGTGGGACATTACGTTGGCTGCCCAGCACTAGACGTGCGGATAAGTACTGATTGACGGGGAATCCTCTTGCACCATGGGGGGATTACCTTGTTCCATTCATCGTGGGACATATCATAAATGTCTCCGGGGCGAGTAAAGCGCGTCCATCCAGCATTCGCAATGATGATATCTAAACCGCCTAGCTTTTCCACTGTTGTGTGAATAAGCTGGTCGTTCTCGGCGGCCACGAGCGTATCCTTAATTGGAATAGTTAATTCAGTATAGGAACACGTAGCGTCATGCGATCGAGTAATTCTCTCTGGAAGACATTCATACAGCTTGAGCGATGTGGCACTTCACCGAGTACTCTTTCTCAAGTTTGTCGGCCAATTGCTGCGCAGCCTCTGCGTTGGAGTGGTAGTTGATAAGCACGTTGGCACCTTCAGCTGCAAACTTCTCGCATACCAGGGCGCCTAGGCCTCTAGAAGCCATTGTAGCTATTATTAGCCAAAGGGGATTCCCAATGAGTGATAAGGAGCTCTCTCACCTGGAGCCGGCTGTCACCAGCACGTTTCTTCCCTTTAGCGAGTAAGGCATGTTTGTCGGCGACTGTTAAGATATAGTTTGCAGCAAGGTCGGGAAAGTGAAAGTCAATTTGGTTTAGAAATTAGATTTAATGTATCATCCTGGAAATCAATCTCTTGGGTGTGTCTTATGGATTAATCGTACGATGAGGGGAACTTTTTACCCCGCTTGCCCTGCATATGGTGGTAGTAGGTAAAGGTTATCGTGCCGAGGTTCGTTTGATTTGATATCAGCTATCTCACCAGCGTTCAAATAATAGGTGCTACACATAAACAAGAAAATGCCAAGCTGAGGGTTGTTCTGCAGACCCTTCCCTAATGCCAGACCGGATGATCTTTCTCTCTAACGACCATTGTTCTGCACCTTATTGCCCTGTCGATAGCAAAATTCCGCAGCCCGGGGGATCTCCATGTGATGAAAGTGTCAATTAAGGAGACCCACACATGATATGTCTCAGAGATTAGTACCTTTCATCTGCCTGTCTCCGGACCCTTAAGCAGGGAATCTTGCTTGTGAATGAAACAGTGCCATACTTTCCGAGCGACAGCCTCACCAAGGACCATACACCCACCACCATACGAGTGTTTGAGAATCCCCTCCTCCAACTAGACCATCCCTACCCTATACCAGTCATTCCAAATTTAGTCAAAGGTAACCGTACAATCACCCTAATTGATGCTCCACCCAGGAACACGTTTATGCCGCAATAAATCCAAAATGGTTTGGCGAGCATTGATTGAACCAGGACACTCACCAGTCTTCCTTGATTTTTTCATGCTGTCATCAATATGCTGCCACCGCCTGGTCCAGCGACTATAAACCCCCCCCCCCCTCTCTTTCGTTTCAACACTTCATACGGGTATGAAGACTCCAGCACACCATTATCATCAGTGAGCCACCTATTTTCCGCTGCGATATGACTCTTCCCAAGATAGCCTCCTGCATCCCGTCTCTCGAAGCATTGGAAGCCTCTGAATATCCTCAGGATTCTTGAACTGGGCTATCACTTGAACAATATACAATACGTAACCATGCGAGTAATACTGTCCCCTAAGGAAACTCGGTGTAGTCGTGCTTTTCCAGAATGATGTGATAATTGCTGGAACTCTAGAGAGCGCGCAGCGTGGATGGATCGGCTGTATCGTCCCCTGCTTTGATAGCATGAGTATGTTTTGATTTGCACGTTCTTTTGAAGTGGAAGACTCTGTGACTTTGTCGGTATATGGGATACGCTGGTCCCAGTAGTTGAGGATATATTCAAGTACAGCAAGTAGTCGTATGCCTCACATACCTCATCCTCAGGTGACATGAAACAGCAAACCTGTTGGGAGCCAGGCATCTCTACGCACTCGCCTGTATCAGAGAGAAGAGCTACCAAAGGATACCCACCAAAAGACAAGGCAAAGCCACGCTTCTGCTGAAGACAGCAAGCAACCCAAAGTCTATAGCATGGGCGCTGGGATCTCGTACATAGACAGGACCACGGATGTTGACTGTAATGAAAACAGAGCTCTCCAAGTGTAAAAATTCAACAACACCCAGGAGCATAGCGACTACACCCGGCGGTCTTGTTAGGACGAACAGCAGGTATGTTTGAAAGGGAAAAACGTAAAAAAAGATGGAGATGCGGGGAATTGAACCCCGGACCTTTCACATGCTAAGCGAACATTATACCACTAAACCACATCCCCAAGTTGATATTAGTACCTTTGGTATCTATAATTATGAAGAGTTTTCAAAACCATTGCAAACATTTTTTTCTGAACTAAGGTCAGATTTAACCGTATGTGGTAAGGTGGCATTCCTGGATCCACCTGGGCGATCCACCACCTCCAAAGCTATCCCCAAGTGACGTCCGCCATTGCCCTTTTGTGTTCGGTCTTTTGTCTGTTTGGAGATATAATATTATAGTTCATAGATGGTACAAGGGTACAGATTGTGCCCGTTTTGTAGAGTATATGTGCAAACTGTGAGTGCCCTCTCAGGTGTCCAGTCTATCTACTAGTACTGAGTAGACCAGGCAGGAGGTTTAATTGGTTTCTTTTTTGCAAGTGATTTTGTATTTAACAACCAAGTGAGAAAAGTTTGACATCTTAATTATATTATCTTTCATACCATGCCATTCTGTACATACAAAAATGCTTTTTAAGACCTTGCTTTTCTGCTACTACAGTCTTAAAAAAAGAAAAAAGAAAAAAAAAAAAAACCTGGACATGCACCCCCAACCATGAATTAGGAACAGATAGAGAGAAAATATCGAAAAGGGTAGTAAGAAAGCAAGCTCAAGATTTACTGGCTCTCGGCTTGTCTCGTCAGACCATCAATATCGACCTGGGGCTTGGCACTACCGTTAGCAGCCTTAGCCAGGTTGGTAGCAAGGTCACTGGAGCCGGTGAGGGTCTCTAGGGCTTGCAGGTCCTCGTCAGTGAGGGTGTTGGAGCGGATAGGGCGGAAGGGAGCAGGGGAGCCGGCACGACTAGTCAGAAACTGTTCGACGGAAGTTAGTACGATATATAATGATGATTGCAGCTTAAAGAAGTTAGAGAGCTTACAGAGCTAGCGGCACTGAGCAAAGCGATCAAACTGGCCTGGACAACGTCCTGGTGGATACCAACACCCCAGACCTGCTCCTTGCTACCAGCCGCAGTGCACTGGATGTACGTTGCGGCCTTCACCTCCCTACCCAAACCAATAGAGTGTTCTTTGTAGTCGACAACGTCGAGATCGATGCCGAGTGTCGACAAGGCGCCAGCCAAGGAGGAGATAGCACCGGGACCAACACCAGTAATAGCGTGCTGAACCCCATCGATCTCGATGACACCGGTGAAGCGCCGCTTGAGGTTCTTGGTGTTCAGAGCCTTGCCAGGCTCGGGAGGTGCCGGAGATGTTGAGCGGTCCGTGGTGATGTTGTAGTCGACCAGGTTGAAGCGAGGGTTGGACTTGAGGTGGTATGCCTCCTCGAAAAGACCAACGATCTCGCTTGCCCGCAGCTCCCGGCTGACCTCTTCCGACTTCTTTTGGACGATCTTGCTGAACTCGACCTGCAAGGCGCGCGGGAGATCCAGCTCCAAGCTGCGCAAGATAACCCAAGCAGCACCACCCTTGCCACTCTGGGAGTTGACACGAATAACAGCCTCGTAAGTTCTGCCAATATCTTGAGGATCCAAGGGGAGATAAGGAATTTCCCATTGGACTTCCTCGCCTGACGCTGCCGTGGCATCATCACGAATCTTGAAGCCTTTCTTAATAGCATCCTGGTGACTACCACTGAAAGCGCAAACGACCAGTTGACCGCCGTAGGGCCACCGTTCGTTGACAGGGATCTTGTTGCTTTCTTCAACTACCTTGATAACAGCGTTGATATCGGAGAAGTCAACATTGGGGGTGATGCCCTGTGTGTAGAGGTTGAGAGCCAGAGTGACCAGATCAACGTTACCCGTTCTTTCACCGTTCCCGAACAGAGTGCCCTCCACACGCTGCGCACCGGCCATCTGAGCCAGCTCAGCGGCCGCAATGGCACAGCCACGGTCGTTATGCGGGTGAATGGAGACGACATACTTCTCTCGCTCCGACACATGACGGCAGAAGTACTCAATCTGGTCCGCAAAAACGTTGGGAGTCGACATTTCTACTGTTGCGGGCAGGTTAAAGATAATGGGAGCCTCCTCTGTAGGACCCCAAGCCTCCTTGACGGCCTCGCAAACCTGCGCAGCGAACTCGGGCTCCGTGTCAGAGAATGTTTCGGGAGAGAACTCGAAGTGCCACTCGGTACCGGCGGTCGAGGGGTCGTCCTTAGTGATCGAACGTGCGAATTTGGTGCAGCGGACAGCCATTTCCAAACTCTTCTGTTTGTCCATGTTGAAGACAATTCGACGGAAGCATGGGCTCGTGGCTAGGTAAATGTGCAGGATAGCCTTCTTTGCACCCTTCAGAGAGTCCACCGTGCGGCGGATGAGGTCTTCACGACAAGGGGACAGGACCTGGAGCCATACATCATCTGGAACGACGCCAGGAGTCTCCACCAGGCGCCGAGTGAAGTCGAAGTCTGTTTGCGAGGCAGATGGGAAGGAAACTTCAATCTCCTTGTAGCCGATATCGACGAGCATTTTAAAGAAGCGGAATTTTTGTTCACCGTCCTGTGAAAACCCGATATGTTAGAATAGCTAGTCTCGTGCAATGAATTAGTCGCACGTGTTCTCCCACAAGCTGTCATACCATTGGATCAGGCAAGCTCTGGTTGCCATCTCTTAGATCAGTAGCCAGCCACCGGGGAGCCTTTTCGATGGCTTTGTTGGGCCATTGGCGATCGGGGAGATGCAGCGGCTTAAACCGTCTGTACTTTTTCGAGGGATCTTTGAGCCTGTCATTTGAATGTAAGTGCATTGAGTTGAAAGAATAGGCGGCAGGGCGCGACGTTGAGTGCTGCGGACGGGAAGCTCCACGATAACGGAGCTATGGAGGGGGAGGGGCAGTGGACTTACATCGGCATGGTAGCGGTTAGCGGGTGAGATCCGCAGTGGGGGAATGGAGAGAAAAGAGGGAGAGACAGAGAATGGTCGAGGGTTAGAATCTCTCAGCACGGGGAGAGGTCGACGGTCAAGAAGAAAATGAAAAGATAAGCTGGAAAAGTTTGAACGAAAGCAGACGAAGCAATTGAGGGTATTTAAGATGCGCAATGAGTCAACCCAATCAATTGCAGTGACTCTCCGCTTCAATTTTTCTCTCGCCGACAGCGGATGGCAAAAGCGGCGTATGATTTGATACCAGACCACAAATGGGGCAACGGGGACGGGGTGACTAACACTACACCTTTTCGTCTTCAAGACTTGAACCGCTACGCCTTGTTGGTGACAAAAGTCAAGTTCTAGTGGTCTAACGATGCACGAGAGAGGTAAATGGAACATACTGGGCCTCGCTTTGGACCCGGTCAATCATCGAGTCGTTATTAGCAATAATATTGCCCGTTCTTTCGTCCTATTTGTGCAATCTTCATTCTAGATGGAGTTCAACATGATTCATCGTCCCCAGTCGGCCGATGACCGGAGGTCTTGACTGCCTCAGGCCATCAAAACAGACCACTTTCGTCCGTGGCAAGCCGACAGTTTCCGGGCAGTTTGTTGATCCCCAGTGTGACATGACAGTGATCCAGCGGTATGCATGACAATGTCCAAGATAACGGGTATAAGGTTAAGCTTATGATTTTTCGTTGTCCCGAGTTAATGAATGAGAATAATCCTAGTGATTTTTAAAAGATATCTAGAGGTATGAGGTACATGAATGCATACATATATATATATATATATAGGCAAGAGAACGTGTCAGAGTCCTGATGCAGTAGGGTGGTAGCCATCAACATCCGACTCTCCCTCTTCTTCATTTCTTGCCCTTCTTTTTATTATCTTTCTTGCCCTTCTGAATCTTCCCTTGCTTCTGAGATTCTCGGTCCACTTTGCCCTTCTTCCATCCAATATTTCCTTCGTTACGCTGGCGGGCGTCATCAAGACGCTTCTTGTCCTTATTGCTCAGCTTCTGCTTGTCCTTCTTCGACTTCACAGAATCCAATCCATTAAGCTCTGCGGCTCCAGCTTTCTTAGAGAGAATCTTTTCGCGCTCACTTGCAAACCATGTACGCTTTGGTCGCGACATAATCTCGGCTTCGTGCTTAATCATATTCTCACTCTTGGTCACCTGCATTTCCGCTTGCGCCAGCTGCTTTTCTATCTTCTCCTCTTCGAGCACTGCGTCAATTTCTTCCTCAAGATCCTTGGCCTTCTTAGCCCATCCGTCGGCGACAGCTGGGTCGACAACTCGGCTTGCGACCTTGGCTCCCTGTGCCTTGCTAGCCTTGACAGCTGCCTTAACCACCTTGCGATCTGGCTCGGCAGCGATTGTGCAGGCTCGACCAGAGCGACCGGCACGAGCAGTACGACCGACTCGATGCAGGTAAATTTCATGGCTTTGAGGAGCTTCGTAATTAATGACCGTTTCCACCCCTTTAATATCCAAACCACGTGCTGCCAGATCGGTAGCCAGTAGGAAAGAGACCTTGCCCTCACGGAAATTCTCAACGCTTCGTATACGCTGTAACTCATGTTAGACTTCTGCATAGTGCGGTCAATTTGGGGTAGACATGACATACCTGTTCTTGACTCATGCTACCATGAAGCTCAGCAGCTTTCAATCCAATGAGCCCAAAGACAATCCGTACACGATGTGCTTCTTTTTTCTGCCGGAAGAACACAATGACCCGTCCCGTGTAAACCTCCTTGCATAGGTGAAGAAGGTATCCCAATCGTTTATCCTCCCTTCCAGGCCGTAAACGCACGAATTCCTGAACCAGGTTCATGGAGGTGTTCTTCTTAGAGTCAACCATCAGCCGTACAGGTCGGTTAAGCCCCACTCGAATAAGCTTGTCGACTGAATCGGTCATGGTTGCTGAAAAGAGCATCGTCTGCCGTGACTTCGGGATGGTAGTCAAAATTTCGTTCAGCTCATCTGCAAAACCATCCTCCAACATCCGATCGGCTTCATCCAAGACCAAAATCTCGAGTGTATCAACGGTGAAGCTCGCCGAGTTACGCATGTGGTCAATGAAGCGACCAGGCGTGGCAATGATAACATCGGGGCGCTTCTTCAGGATATTCTCTTGTTCGCGGAGACTGAAACCACCAACAAGTTGGCAGAAAGTGATATCAGTATAAGTAGCCAGTTTGGTAGCCACATTGTAGCACTGTACAGCCAGTTCACGAGTAGGCATCAGGATCGCAACACGGCTAGTAGGGACCTTTCGGGGGCGGAACAGAAGACGCTCGAGGATGGGAACAACGAAGGCAGCCGTCTTTCCTGAACCGGTCACCGCACTACCAACAATATCCTTGCCGAGAAGTGCTACGGGGATTGTCTTGCGCTGAATGGGAGTCGGGTTTGTGAAGTTGACCGCAGCCAATCCACGCAGAATGGGCCGGGATAGGTTAAATTCCTGGAATGACCTCTTAGACAGCTCAGCTGCAGATTGTTCGCTGGTCTGCTCCTCAGGTGCGAAGAAGGCCTTGCGCTTTGCTTCTTCTTCCGCATCAACCTCACTCTCGGCATCTGAGCCATCGTTGTCTGAAGCAACATCATCGGGATGTTGGACGGGGGTTGCGACAGAGTCGTTGTCAGAGGCGGCATCATCATCTTCATCATCGCTGTTCTCATCATCGCTGCCTGCATGCTCATCTTCACTGGCTGACTCTTGAGCATCAGACTGGCCGCTCTCATCCTCGCCGTCAGCACCCATGCCGAACGCATCTTCAGCCATCAATTCATCGTCCTGGAAATCCACAGACATGCCCCCATCCGAGGCATTACTCTCGTTTTCACTGCCCTCATCTTCACTCTCAACCTTCTGTTTCTTCTGCTTCTTTTTCGACTGGGCCTCTTTCTTCGCTTGTCTCCTCGATATGATCTCGTCAATGTCCACTCCTTGTTTATCGCCATTCTTCTTTGTACCGTCTTTCGTATCATCCAATCCCCATCCATCGAACCCTTCAACCACGTCCTTCTGAGCTGCAGCGCCGACGTCAAACTCGAAATCCGAATTCAGTGCCCCATCATCCTCCCCAGTATCGTCTTCCTCCTCTGGCTCTTCCTCCGATTCAGATACAGCCTCTTCACCTGTCTTCTTCTGTTGTTTCCCGTTTTTCAATGGCTTCTGTTTCTTGCTCTTGCTTTGTATTGTCTCCGCCGTGTCCCTCTTGCGCTTCTTGATGGTTGAATTCGCCGTTTCTTTGTCTACATGGTCGTCTCCGTCCTCATTGATGTCTTTAAATGCATCGTTCTCATCATCGGAGAGTGTAAGCACGAAATCGTCGTCTTTGGGAGCACTGCGCTTTTTTGGCGGTGCCATTTTTTCGGTTTATAAAGTATAAAACCTGGCAAGTAAGTAGATTAGGTGGTCGCTTCTCAATAAAAATTGGATAAACACAAATAAATAAGAAAAACTTTTATTGAAGGGCTCCTATTGTCCTCTCAGACCCTTAAGCTGCACGTACTAGTTCTTGTCCTTTCGGGGAAAAGAAAAAAAAGTTCAAAACTGCGGAGGCGGTGAAAGAATACACTCCGGCAAAAAAGACTGCGGACTTGTTTGGGGATATATTGATTCTATGATGGTTCTTATCCTCTGCTTGAACTAATCTGTAATGGGACTAACGTCAAGTAGCCCTGAGGCCGGGGCCGTGGACCAGGTACTACGAGGTAGTAGCTTCTGCTATCTTTCATTTTTTCCCCATTTCTTCTTTCTTCTCTTTTTGAATTTTCTTGAGGTGTTTGACCAAGCAGGGTTTTCGCCATCGAAGTACTTTAAAGAACAACACGATATGGAAAAGATAACAAAAAGACATAAAGGTCATGTACCCCATATTACGACCAATTTAAGGGAAAAAAAAAAAGAAACCATATGGATCTGCTAAGTCCAACGATACCAGTGGCATTCTGCTAAATATAATGGTAGCAGTTATTTTTTTATTTGTTTTCTTATTCATTTTTTGGTTTAATCAGCCAAACCATTCGGACTAGTATTTCCACAATCGATGTGGACATACACTCCAATTCAATTTAGGAATCGAACTTATCGCCCGCGTGGTGACCGACGTTTCGAACAAGGTATGTGACATTGAGACTAGTGGTAGTCAGTGGATCTGCTTTACGGCAATGCTTGCTTGATCCGTGAGGGGGGCTTACAAATGGCTAAATTTCACTCTTGCACCCTTGAGTCGACCCTGTTCCTCAAAGTCGTACTGCCTTTTGAGCCATTCTTCAACCCAGCTGTAGGTAGATCTTTTGTCAGATGGGTAGCTGATGGCAAAAAGAAGGCGACCAAGTCTGCGTTGACCTCCTGACCAGTAGCCGGTACGGTCTTCAGTATTGCAATCGAAGAAATACCCACGCTTCGGAATGTAGGTAGGGTCGCACACTTCGAGAAGCTTATCCATTAGGCACTTTCCAATGCCTTTGTGGGTGTGTCCAGGTTTGACAAACAGCTCCAGCTCCGCTGTAAAACGGCCACTGGTTCTGCGTCCTATGTAGTCGGTCGCCAGTGCATAGCCCAGAATCTTTTGAGGATTATTATTCGCCGTTGCTCTGATTCTGCGCTCCGCGGCAACAATAAAAGGCAGTTTTTCCTCGGTACAGTCATCGATACACTGGCGAATATCACCAGCTTCAAGTGGTTCGATATAAGTACTCAAAGGAGAATTGTGTGCATACCAGTTGAATATTTCAAGGAGTCCTGGGACATCACCCATTTCAACAGGACGCAGGTAGACGTTCTCTTGAAGCACACTGGCACTGGGCTGTGGGGAATTCCTCAAGCCTTCAAGATAATGCTCGCGTGTAATTTTCCTTCGAAGTTGCTCTTCATCACGCTCTTTTTTATTGTGAAGCTCCCAGTTGTGGCAATAACCTAGGACGGTTTCATGGCAATGGAGCAGCGACTCTTTGTCATCCATGTCTAGGAGAGTCGTTTGTTCCTCTAAGTCTGGAATATACATGGTGCGTATGCCATCTGGATGCGCCGTCCCATCAAAGAAAGCATAGTGGTAGATATCGGCATAGCAACAAATTTGAATGGTGCCGTCGAGCCAACGACGGAACCAATCGCGAAAAGCCTCGTAACTGGAGGAGCAGGCATGCGGATAATACTCCCAATTTGCATAATAAATATCTGTCCAGCTATGTTTCCGCTCCTGCTCAGACTCTGTATTCTGGCCTCCAGTGCCACCCTGAAGCCCAGAAGTTTGTGCAAGCTGTGATAATATACGTTTGTGTTCATCAGTTGGCTCAGATGACAAGTTCAGCTCCCTATCCTTAACAATGGGATAGACAGTAGGACTGCTCTCATAGTCTCCCCACTGGGCAGCTACTTCATCAGCCCCCGATACGCTGAGTTTAATAGTTTCATGAATACTACCAGACGTTAAGCCCGTTATACAGGGGACACCTGCCGATTGTATTGGAGCAACACGACACTTCTTAATCGATAGGTAAAACTCCGAGTTTGGGTCAGTTCCAGGACCAGATCTGCATCTTTCGAGAATCTCAGGGTTGGCTGTAGGGTAGTCAAGGTCCTTAAAACGATCCAGATGTGCCTGCCGGACTATCTGTGCCCGAAGGCGGCTAAGCTCCTCCAACGCTTCTTCTTTTGAGCTAGTTGGACTCGCTTCTTGGAGAGGCTCGTTGCCAGTGGGGAAATTTTTCCGACTCGCTGGGGTGACTTTCTGTCTAATATTCTGTTGAACGCTGCTTGTTACCTTACCACCTGCGTGTCTGATCTGCGAAGGGCTCAGAATGGACGGGAGAGTCTCGTGAATATTTTCCTTTTGGGGTACTGGAGTGATTTCAGCATCAGTACTGCTCGTATTGCCTCCACGATGAAGAACGACTACATCAGACTCCTCACTGGTAGTCATTTTGACGGCAGCTACTTTTTTGCCTGAGTGTGCATTAGCCTAAAAACCATTACTGACTCTAGATTGAGGATCTCTTACCAACTGCATTCGCGCTTGGTATTCCGCTTGGGCGCGGTGTTTTGGGTGGTATGCTGTTGGCCTTCTGATTCACTGTAGATATCGTTGACTTGGATATGGGCTGGACAAATTCTGGGAAAGTGTGATTGACAGAAGGTTGCAAATGCTCAGTATTGTCATGAGATGACTTGATCTGTGCTGTTGAAAGCTTTCTATGTGGTAGTGATCGCCTCTCCCTGATATGAGGTGCAATATAAGGAATAGGTGAAGGCCTCCAATTCTTTGGACAGTCTTTAGTATTAGACTTCGGTGTCATACTCTGGTTATCTGCATTCTCTTGTGAAGTATGATATTTATGAGCTGGACCACTCCGATTCACATCTGGAGCTGTAGTGAAATCTTTCAACTTTGTAGATGATGAATGAGACCAAGTAATCTTGTGTTGTCGCTTGTAAGAAATATGCCTTGAAGCAGGTAGCAAATGATCTGGGCCTTTCGTTGGGGTGGACGCTATCTTATGTTGACAGGTGCCTGTAGGTGCACCAGTGACTTTGGTGCATAAAGTAGATTTGTGGCTCTCCAAATGTTGGGACTGTTGGGGATCTGTATTCTTTGTGGATGTTTCGTATCTGGAGGTAGGATAACTGGTACGATGACACTTCCGGTCCATGATTTGTTTGCTAGAGTATCGATTATGGTTAACAAGACTCTGTGCGATGAAAATTAGTATTATAATTGAGTATTGTTTCCTTTGAAATTTAGCTTCAGTAGAGTAATGCGCCTCTAAGATGCGCCTCTAAGAACCAATGCTTTTTACCTTTGTCAGAAATGTATGGAAGCTTTATCTGCAAAAATGGTTGGCCATAGTTATATGACTATATGATTGGTGGACAGGAAATGATGAATACAAGTACTAGTACTCGTAGTACAGTAGAAGGTTTGTTGCAATGAATCAATAGCAATTGATTGTGGTCAAGGGGAGAGATCAAAGAAATTCACTCAATGTCAGGTGTTCAGTCAGAGAGGACCTTAAATACTGTACCTGGTAGGAGAACCTCTTGTGAAGGAAACACCTCAGAAGGAAATTTCCCCATAGTCCGGTCTCCTACTAGGCGCTATTCTTTTTTTAAAGATCATACTTTCAATGGGAGTATGAACACTACTCTAGGAAACTAATTATAAAAGACTAAAAATTTAAGTAAGATACATTTCTAAAAGCCCAAGTCAGGTAGTCTATGAAGACCTGAATTGTCTTGTTAGTGATCTACCATTCTTCCTCTCTGGTCTTGAGTGGTTTGGAAGTGATTTAATCTCCACCGTCTCGTAGCGGAAACCCCAACTATGACTTTGAACCCAACCACCTGCACCTCTGCTTACCCCTACGACAATCAGCCCGCCAACGCCATAATGCTGTCTATATTGAGAAAAGCCCGGCTAAAAGACAAGGAAATGAGAATATTGATGCTGTATGTTAAAGAAGTAGTGTTTGTTGGTCAACATACTGAGCCCCAACCACAGCGGCCTTGATAATGCCGGAAAGACCACGATTGTCAAGCAGATTATGAAGGAGGATGTCACCACTGTTAGCCCAACGCTGGGTTTTATCATCAAAACTATTGATTTTCAAGGGTATTTGGCCCTGATACTCCAAACGTGAGTCTAGTAAATTGCTGATAGCTTCTCTGCAGATACAAACTCAACATTTGTAAGCACCGTCATCACGTTACCACGGTTCTAATCCACTTACTTATGAGGACTAGGGGATGTAGGAGGGCAGAAGACATTACGCTCATACTGGAAAAATTACTTTGAGAAGACCGATACTCTAGTCTGGGTTGTTGATGCAACAGATCGTTTGAGAATCGATGATTGCCGGGATGAACTTGCCGGCCTTCTTCTCGAAGAGGTGCGCTGCAAACTGTTCCAGTTCCGCCTTTCAAATTTTAGTTTTGTCGGTTTGTTTGACTAACTTACGGATCAGCGACTGACGGGGGCAAGTCTTTTGATATTCTTAAATAAAACTGACGTTGAAGGCTGCATGACAGAGGATGAAGTCCATGAGGTGAGGTTCTTTTCCTTCTTATCTTTCGTTTTCGTCAAGTTCAACTCCCAGCGATGACTCCTTTACTTCTTAAAATAATAGCTTCGCGCTTCGCGCTCCGCTATCGTACCTCGCGAATAATTCTAACACTCTCTTCAGCGGCTTGAACTTGATTCGATCAAGACCCATAAATGGACGATATTACCTTGCAGTGCTATGACGGGGGAAAATCTCCATGATGGTCTGGAATGGGTCGTACAGGATGCAAAGGATAGACTTTTTCTTTATTGAAAACGATAGTTAATAAGTTAATGCCAAATAATAATGGGCGCACACTAGTTGACATGCGCGCTGTCTCCTTCCCTATTTAATCCACTTGCACAGTCTAAAGAAATAAGATGAATGTTTAATTATAAGAGCTTAGTAGTATAACTGGTATACTATAATGCTTCTGGCTTGAACTATTGTATCTAAGTAGTAGCTGAAGTTATGGTCCACGGTATATTGTGGCCGGATAAGTTGTCTACTGCTATTTGCTAGTTCTACTACTCCTCTTCCTGTTCATCCCATTACTTTCTATTCTCTTCTTTCAATTCATCTCTTTGCCTTTTGCTTTTTGCATTTTATATCTAAACATGTGCAACGGGTTGCTTCAGATATTGTTCTGATGGTACGATCTGATCTTAGAGAGTCAATATGTCGCAAGGTTCATCGATAGGGGCTTGTTTTCACCAAAATAGTGAGTATCCATGATGACGAATCTCGTCATTAGGTGCGGTGTCTCATATCTTCCAATGTGTTGTTCGCTGTCATCTTTCCACTCGTGGATCGAGAAGATTGTCTCAAACTCATCCATGGATCTCTGCCGAGTTGTGACCTCCAAGTTTCATTGACAATAGTCTAATGCGAAACCACCTAATGGAGAATCAAGAGCTATGTAGGTATATATTTCACCATAACAAACCTAATCGACTTAGTTGGTAACCATAATTTATCCATCTTGTTCGTTATGTTTCCGATCGCGGGGCGGTAAAACCCGATTAAATTGGCTCCACCGCCGTCAGTCATACTGTGGAAGAGCCGACGCCCGGAAAGGGTTTTTTGTTGTTTTGGTTGGGTTTGGTAAGGAAACGTAAACAATCTACCGGGTTGAGGAACAACAAAACATTGTCTATTTCCTGTAGAATAACGTCCTTGAAGATTCGCGGTTGTGTCTACTTCTAGGTATTTGTAGTCAGGTTAATTCTATCTCTCAAAAAATGCTACAGCCATTAAAATTAACCCTTACTGCAGATTTACACTTTGCGTGTGTTTGGACAGGACTTGACAGAGTCTTCTGTGCCTAGGAAAAGAAAATACTAGTGTGACCAACGAATGCCTTGCGGTCGGGCGCCTCTTTTCAGCAAGGATGTACTTGTCCTAGTGGGGCTGCCGTGTGATGTGCGTCCGTCTTTTGGGCTTGTTGTTGCCTTTCCGATGATTTCTGCTGAACGCTGGCCGCTGATTAGGTGTTCGAAATGGTCATTACCTTTACCACTAATCTACTACCTAACCCAACTAACTACCTCCCTCAGCTGGTACCCATCGCTGACAATTATTGCCATCGGGCAGTTTGAAGGGTAAAAAAAGCCGAGGAAACCGATCCTCCTGATGTCTTCACCACCGCTTCGGTGAGGCTCAGAACAAAATTGCCAGACAGAGGAAAAAGGGTGAGGACGACGAGAGAAGCGAGGTTTGATTAATATCAATCACACTTTATTCTGTCGTGCCGTGGAACTGAACTCCGGGCTACACTTATTTTTCCTTCTGGGTTTATTTATTAAATTATCATTAGCTCATCTGACTGGTTGGTTAATTATATGCCCAATAATTATTGACCTTCTCCTTACCAACATCCACACCCCTCCGTTGGTGCGCCTCTCGCCAAACCCCACAGTTCTCGTCTGCCGTTTGTTTCTTTGGGAGGCGTTTTTTGTTTTTCCCTTTCCTTTCCTTGTCCTCTCCTATTCCGACTTGTGACATATCATCTGCCAAGGGGACCATGTCTTCCTCAGCCGACGCCGAGGGTTCAGAGGATGTCAATGACTTCCTGCTTCGTATCCGGGAGCTCGGAGAGAAGCGCGACAAGGAAGACGAAGAACGTACTAGGAAATTAGAGGAGGAGATTTTGCAAGGCCGGAAGGAGAGGCAGGCTCGAAGAGCTGGTATATCTGGATTCCCTTGTTACTTCCCCCCAAACCATACGTGACCCATGACTCACAGAAGACTGGGCCTCTCGAAGATATACAGAGTCAAAAGCTGATTTTGTCCTCTTTGCGAAACCAATGTAGAGCGGGCACGGTCGATATCGCCGACGAAAGACTCTCCATCTATACTAGATAATGCTCGACTGAGCACCTCGTCGTTCAGCCTACGAGCCATCGATCCTCCTGAACATCTTGAGCCAACCCCCCAAACTCCAGACCGTGATATCAGCAGCAAATCGGAAGCCATTCGGGACGACGAATCCGTAACTACCAATGGTAGTCGAAGAGGATCTAGAGTGGATATAAACGAGTTAGAATCATCGCCCAAGGCCCCTTCGGTTTCGCTTCGAAGCCGAGCGGGGACGTTGTCCTGGCAGCAACGGCCGTCATCGCGAGAACTCAATAGACCCTTCTTCTCTACTTCTCCCGTTCGGGAAAATCGCTTGAGAGCCATGTCGAGTACCTCGACCGACGACCGTGGATTGTCTGGTAGCCCAACATTGCGCTCTCCTCCCACAAGGGAGGCCCCGTTATTGGACCAAGCAGAAAAAAGTGCTAGCTCCCCTATGCGGGCAACGCCAGCCGAAGAAGAATACCAAGAGCTCTCTGCGCCGGGCAATGACTCTAAAGCGTCGGAAATAGAAATAGAAACTACGCATGAGGTGGAAAAGGAACCCAGTCAACCCGAAGCTGGAGAAATGCGATCACGTTCTCCATCAAGGGCAAGCTCCACTTTCGCAGAAAGTAGCCTCGGTCATCGATATTCAAGTATTTCTTCCGTTTCAACAGCTACAGGACTAGGATCTCCCATACCTCTGTCAAGTACACAAAAGTTCGAGCCCCGAAAGACCGAGACAGACTCAGAGGACCAAACGACGACTCCCCTATCGCCCAGACGTCTCTCTCCGGAACGTTCAAATTCGCCGACTAAGGGACTTGGAGGGTTTGTGCAAAGCGCCATGATGAAACGATCTGATAGTGTTTCAAAACGTTGGAGTGCTCAACTTCCATCTGGCTTGAGCCGCGGCCACTCATTCGCAGGGAATAGAAATAGTTTCGCTGCGCCGAGTAAAAATGACCTATTATCTTCACCTCGACTTGCCCCCGACAGCTCGACTTTAACAACACATCGGCCAGGTTCTAGCCATAGACCAAGCTCTAGCCACAGCGAGGCAACGATTGTCAAGGAGAGTGAACGCCCGGCTACTCCATCAGTTTCTAGCGGCAATGGCGCCACACGACCCGATGGGAGCCCCGGAAGGCCACAACTTGCGCTCCATACAAGATCTGCCAGCGCTGTGGAGAACAATGATGCTAGCTCACTACCTCCGAATAGCCCTGTAGTATCTAGGACTATGGACCCCAAGCGTTGGAGTCCAACCAAATCCACATGGCTGGAGAGTGCTCTGAACCGTCCCGATTCACCGAGGCATAAGAAGCAACCCTCGCAATCAACAACGTGGAGCAGAGAACGGCAGTCAAGGGGCAGTGTTGATATGGGCCGGTCGAATACCTTTAAAGAAGTTACTCCTGTGGGATTGATGCGTACCGCCGCTCCTGGCAGCCACTCAAAAACATCGAGTGTTTCTGGAATGCCAGATTTGTTCGGCACACCCGACACGACAAACACAGCAAAGGAGACTGCAGTGGATACCACCGCACCTGACGCTGAGGGTAATAGTGTACCGTCTGTGGACAAATGCTCTACAGATCATTCAAAGGCAACGGAGACCGTGCCAGAGAGTACTGACGAGACCACCGAGCCAACCACCACTAGACGCAAGCGTGCCCCAACATTATTGACGCCAATCTCGAACGCGAGTTTGGATTCACCTATCTCGCCTACTAGGATTTCACCCACTAGAGACCCCCTGTTAAACCGACCGAAACCCCAGTCCCCTGTGATAGATTTCCGTGCCAATCTCCGGAAGCGAGAAGTTGTTAAGGATCAAGGACCCAAGGAAGAGCCAGAGTTCAAAAATGTTTTTGGAAAGCTGAAGAAAACAGAATCATCGAATTATGTCCCACCTGACGAGCTCAAAGATAATATACTGAGAGGGAAAGCAGCATTAAATACTACAGGGGGTCCGAAGAAAAACCAGAAAGTTGATGAACTGAAAGAGAGTATTCTGAAACAGCGAGAGGCAATCAAATCCAGCGGAGGCTCGTTACGGCGCAATACTGCTGGGGAAAACGATGCTTCTATGAAGGTCGTTCCTGAAGCCATTGCGAAACGGCATAACCTGACCAAGTCCAGCAGTGCCAAAAGCAACGTGTCTGATACGCTTGCCTCCCTTTCTCCTAGGGAGCCCGGAACACCACAGCTTTCACCACAACTTCCTTCAGAGCTTGAGCGTGTCGACCGTTCTCCTAGCCCACAACTTGCCGCGAAAGAACATAATCCCGATGTACCTGATACCCAGGAACAAGTCCCTGAACCCGTTCATCCTATCAGCGAACAAAATAGTAAAATTGAGTCGAGTAAATCGAAGGATCAGTTGGAGAATGCGGTAATTGAAGAGCAGAAGAAATCAAGTGAAGAGGCCATCCAACCGGTGCGTGCTTTGCCATCGGGGAATATCGTGCAGGCCACAAATCCGCCTGCTTCAGCTGAAGGTCTTGCTACTAAAGGTAAACTCGCAGGCCGAATAAACCCTGCCTTGGCAGGCCTTTTGTCGCGCGGTCCTCCCGCGGCACTGAATGGGTCGAACAACGCGTTGCCCGTGAATGACAATGTGCCGTCGGCCCCGAGTCCTGCTGCTTCGCTTACGCATATGACGAAAAACCGCGCCAAGGGCCCAAAAAGACGTCTTCCCAAATCCGTGGCTCCAGAATTCGTGGATTACCCATCGAAGGAAGCGACAGAATCTTATGAAGTCCGTGACTTTCCTGATCTGAGCGATCCTGACCCTTTAGATTTCACATCAGAGGAGTCAACGCCTCGAGAGAACTTAGCGTATTCTGAGAGAGAAGAGAAGAATGTCTCCGTAAAGGAAATTAGACCAAGGGAAGAACCTGCTACCCTGGACGTTTCTCCCCCTTCAAACGAGGAAACAGGAGCCGACATAAAATATTCTGTGCCCGAAACAGAAACTGTTAGCCAGGGAGTCTCACCATCTCTTAGTGTTGAGGTAGACGTCTCCAATGACCCCGCACGGAAGGAAGAGCCTAGCCTTGAAGAGACTCTACAATTCTCCGATGCCATGGAAGACCAACTTCCTACAGTGGACTCTGCACCGAAGGAAAAGCCTGCTTTCCAAGAGACTTCACAGTTCTCCGCTAGCATAAAAAAAGAGCTACCTACCGTGGACTCCGCACCAAAAGAAGAAGAGATCATATCTCTAGAACCTGCACTACCCCTAAATAATGAGGAAACAATTTCTAAGAATTGTACATCGAAACGAGATACTATCTCCAGGCTAACAATGTCCTCTGACACCGAGGAGTCCGAGACTATGAATCCTGCTTCCAAGGAATATACCGGTGGCCAGCAGATCCCATCATCCTCAGAGATTGTGGGGCCTGAACCCATTGGGTCGTTGGAAAGTGAGAATACTGGCTCCCTGAAGAGTCTACCGCCTTCAACTATCGTGCTCGAAGAAGGGACTGAATCACGGGGAAACACAGCTTCACCTGATATTAAGGAACCTAAGGCAAGCCCATTATCTACTCGAAGCTGCGCAGGCAATTCTAGCGGCTGGCCGCTCCCTGATGGTGATATTCCCGCGCCTGCCGCTTTGGAGACAGGTTTGACTCAGCCTTCACCAACTACGGGCAAGCCAACCGAGTTCAAGAGGAGTATTCATCACATGGCCGAGAGAGACTCGCAACAGAATTTTGGTGCACTCCAGCCAAAGTCAGCTACAGAATTCGAGAAACTCACGCAGAAATTCGAGAAAGCTCATGAGGATGTGGAAAACCGGCGCGATTCATTTAAACCGGTTCCTCCGCCGAAAGCAGCCCCATCCACCCCTACCCCCGAGTTTAGGCAATCCAGAAGCTCACCAATACATTTTTCGTCCCCGTCTCCGTCTCCTCTCAGGTCCAGCTTCAGACAAAACCAAATATATCCTTCTCCGACTGCTTATCGAAGGACAGCCCCGGGTATGTCACCATCTTCACCCAGGGACAAGTCTTTACCATCCCCTCCCGTTCCTCCTAAGTCCAGCCCCTCTGTGGACCAAGTTTCTTCACGAAGATCTTCAGCATCGTTGGTGCCCCAAGCCGACGAGTCTCTTGAAGCCATTTCTGGCTTCTTCAAGACATTCCCCAATTCAAGGGATTCCATGAATATTGATGCTCAGTTAATGCTGACGAGCAAGAATGAGAACCAGAAAATCAGGACCCTGAGGATGCAGATGTGGGAGATAACAGGTGATGGCAAGAAACAAGATCTCCCTGTCAATCAGGAATACATCCTCTACGAAGGCAGCATGTATCTCTGCGTGCATCTGTTCGAAGCTGACGCTGGTGCACGGTCAGAGGCTCATCTTTGGTGTGGTGATGATGTTCCCGACGCAGCAATAGACGACGCGCAGTCTTTTTCGAAGAAGGTGGCCAAGGAGAATGGTTGCAAATTGGAAGTCATTAAGCAGGGAAAAGAGACCGCGCGTTTTATCCAAGCCCTCGGTGGAATTCTCATAACTCGTAGAGGTCTCAGTTCTCGTTCTAGTTCCTCTGCTTTTTTCATGCTTTGCGGCAGAAAGCATCTAGGCCAAATGGTCTTTGACGAAGTGAACTTCTCCCGCCAGAGTCTGTGCCCCGGCTATCCGTTCGTAATTTCTGCCATGTTTGGCAAGGTATATTTGTGGAAGGGCAAAGGCAGTGCAGCTGAAGAGGTCGGAGCCGCTCGGTTGATTGGCATGGACCTTGGCTTAACCGGCGAGTTCGAAGAGGTTGCTGAAGGAGAAGAGCCAGAGAGCTTTTTTGAATGTTTCCCACAGTATGGGGAATCTGGAGATTACATGCGCCCAGATTATTGGCGGTTAAAGCCTAACCATGCATGTTATCGCCCGAGACTACTTCGTATTGACCATGAGCTCGGTCAGCAACGGCCAGCAGGGTTCTGGCTGCGTCGGCCAGGTTCCGCGTCTCCGGTGATTCGACCGAACGACACTGTTCAAGAGATCGAGCCTTTCTACCAGAAGGACATCAAGGCCAATGGTATTTATGTCTTAGATACCTTCTTCGAGATCTATGTGTAAGTGTCTGTCAACAGAATACGTTCAGGCTGAACTCCTTTGGCTAACCATACTCTCTAGGATTGTCGGCGAACATGCGTCCAACCGACCGGCAGAATTCGTCTCGGCCGTGGTATTCGCACACGAATATGGCATTCTAGCTGCTTCGCTCCAAGACCGGCCATTCATTCCTAAGAGTTTTGTGTCCCTTGGCGGCGTTCCGGGTAGCTGCTGTACAGCATTCCGCAAGTGGGAGCAGCCTACCTTGCGGATGCCCCCACAGGTCTTTCCTTTGAACGCCGCCATTGAGGCTATTCGCTCCTAAATAATCTTTGTTTTATTCTCGGTTTATTTCTTGTTTTCTTTTCAAATTTCTTATTTCTTGTCTATAGATATTTGCATCTGGATTGTGCATATACTGGTGTCTGTACAGAGACGTCAACCGGCCAATGGATAGAACGGAAAGGTGGGCATGAGGAGCATAATCCAAGGAGCCTGCGGGGGGGGAAGTCAATTCGGGCAATTGTCTGTACGTTGTGGGTGGAGTTTGGGAGCCACATAAGGTACATAGTGGTGATTATTCTGCATATCCGGTTTTCTCTTCTGATGTATGATATTTTATGGCTATAGCTACGTATCTAGATGACCATCGCACGATTGCATCCACCTAGATCTAAGTAGAAACGCATGATTTATTCTAGTGACTACCCAATTGAGTTTACTATTTTCGCGTATAGATGAAATTGGAGATCATTATACACGCTAGTTGCTTAATAGGACATTCCAATAATGCAATTCAACAAGTCTTGGTTGGGAGTCCTTGAGTATTTCATAGCTAAGCATAAGATTAAAAAAAAAAAAAAATGGTACAGCCGCGACTTTCGAACTTTGCATAAGTTATTAGCGGAGCGCGAAGCGTGAAGCCATCATAATTAAGGTTGCTGCATGCCACACATGCTTGTGCAGGAGATGGGGCTTATCGCTATCGGGTACTGTGTACCGTACGGACTCAGTATGTACCAAGTACTTCGAGGTACCTAGTACTCTGTCTCAAAGGTTATCAGATTCCAGGACTGTGTATGGCCTGAGTCGAAATCTTCCGGCCCGACTCCAGCCGGCCCACTCCGATTCGTCATAGATCGTCACCGTTCCATCATCGCTTACTAGTTTATTTTGGTTTTGATTTTTCTTTATCGCAGTTTCTGCGAGAGGCGCATCTGATACCTGCGGAAGACATTCCCTTCGGCTTACCTTGACCACAATATGTCTTGATTGATATATACGAACAGTTACGTCATATTTTACATTCCAACATGGAGGCACTAGACCCCGCGATTCATCGCGAGCTCTCCCGGCTTGACCCCGCAGTGCCTTTCCGCGCATCAACCGAACATATCCATCATACATGGGCTAGGACGTTCTTCTCGCGACCGGAGCTGTATATACAGCCGCAATCAATTGGGGAGGTTCAGAAACTAGTGACTCTAGCTCGTCGGTGTCGTCGTCGCTTGGTTACCGTTGGTAGTGGACATTCGCCTTCCGACTTGACGTGTACGTCGTCGTGGCTGGTTAACCTAGATAAATTTAACCGCGTGCTGGATGTCTCGCCTGAGACTGGTGATGTAACAGTTGAGGCAGGCATTCGGCTAAAGGACTTGGGAAAACGTCTGGAAAGACATGGGTTGACTTTGTCTAATTTGGGGAGCATTGACGAGCAGTCCATCGCGGGTGTGATCTCAACAGGCACACATGGAAGTTCCCTGAGGCATGGATTAATTTCTGAATGCATCACATCGCTCAAGCTGGTGCTGGCCAACGGGCAATTGGTGCGCTGCAGCGCAACCAATAACCCATCGCTTTTCCGTGCTGCTCTTATTTCTCTTGGAGCGCTGGGTATTATCGTTGAGGTTACTTTCAAGGCGGAGGCATCCTTCAAGGTTGCGTGGCGACAGACTCGTCGTTCACTATCAAGTGTCTTAGCTGAGTGGTCAGCCGGCCTGTGGACCTCTCACGAGTTCATTCGCGTCTGGTGGATGCCATATGAGAAGTCTGCTATTGTTTGGCATGCGGATAAAACCGATTTACCCCTTCGTGCACCACCAGCGACGTTCTATGGAGAGACAATCGGATATCATATCTATCATAACTTATTGGCGCTTGCCAATTATTTCCCCCGTATTCTCCCATGGGTTGAATGGTTCGTCTTTGGCCTGCAATATGGGTTTAGATCGGAGGCAAAAGTTACGGAAGCAGTGGAACCCGCTCGTGCTGGACTCTTGATGAACTGTCTTTACTCGCAGTTCGTCAATGAGTGGGCGCTACCCTTGGAGAAAGGCCCAGAGGCTATAATACGCTTGTCGGCTTGGTTAAATGGAGACACCGAGACAGCACGTATTCCGTTCTCCGTTGAAGGATTGTGGGTACATTGTCCCATTGAGGTCAGGGTTGCGGATTCAACACATAACAAGAATCCTCGCCCATTCCTTGACCCTAGTCATCACGACGGCCCAACATTGTATCTCAATGCGACTCTTTATCGACCCTATCTCCAGGATCCCCCTTGTAAGGACAGGTACTACGAGGCGTTCGAGTGGCTAATGCGTGAAATGGGTGCGAAGCCACACTGGGCCAAGAACTTCCAAGTCACAGGACGCCATGAGCTGCAGGGGTTGTATGGGAAAGACATGGATGAATGGTTAAAAGTGCGTCAAGAGGTTGACCCCGATGGCATGTTCCTTGGCGAATGGCATCGTCGCAACCTTGCCTTACCAGGTGGCGAGAATGATGGAACAATGTCCACCGAGTCGAGGATTCTCCCGCTCCTAGAACGCGAGAAATCCCGTCGGAGGGCAAATTTCCGCGGGGCTGGCGACGGCTTGGAGTGGATCGGAGATAAGCAGCAGCGGGGGGATTCAGGGAATCATGTTAAACCCTTGTTGACCCAAGAGAAAAAGTATGATGGTTCGGCAGAGGGGATGAGCCCAACGACAGCCACCAGCGAAGAGAGTTTCGACCTTCTAGCGGCTGGCGAAGCCAGCACTTTCCTCCCAGATGAACGCTCATGATGGGTTAAACATGAATGGACGAATTCAAAGTAGCAAACAGAAAAAATAAAACAGGCTACCTCTTTCTGCTCCTAAAAATCTTTGCGGTAACTGGGCAATATTGCTTGCCAATCACTCGTATTGTTTCCCTCCACTTACCTTTATTCTTTACCCCATCCGTATTTCCTTGGTCGGTCTCTCCGTTCTCATTAGCCACCCATTGTTTGCTGGATCGGAGTTTTCACCCGAGAAAGAACCGACTTGCAATCTCCCCGGGTTTTGCCATTCATCTACAATATCTATCCTCGGGGATAGCTGTTCCTCGTGTCATGTATTTCCATGTCATGAGAACATCCTTCCTTGTTATATTGGGCGTGCTATGCTCTATACCAAGAGGAACTAATGACTGGAGGTCGAAGACGGCAGGCGAAAAGAGTCCCGATCCAGCCTGAGTGACATCAAGGCTGAGAAGCTCTCAGAAATCTGACACGAACCTAGTATCGAAAAGAGACTGTCATGCATTAGAAATTTGTCTGACATGACACTTTATTTGCGGCCACTGTTGGGAGGATTTTCAATACATAGATACCGCTTAAGGCCATGTATATGCAAAAATATGCAGATGCTTCACATTTGGCTTTCTCATTAGCCATTCTGAGAGGCCAAATCCAGTATGTGTTCTGTTGACCCTCACCGAGCATCGGCGCTGTCGGATACAATAGCATGTTAAGCCGAGTCACTGCGATATCCCCTTTTGGCAGAGGTTGCAGACAAGGATTACAGTCATAGCACCATTCCTTCTTGTCACGACTGAGTGATGGACATACGCATGGGGACTCTGTGTAATCGTATTACGTCAGGCTAAGTCCTGACATGCAGGCGACGCCAGGATGCTGTTCTTGTGAAAGTGAGAGAGATAGTTGCTGTTTCCACTGAACATCAAGGATACATTCTCTGTGCTTGTATTATTGTGGTAGTCAACCTATGGATCAGCAGACTGCAATAGGTGTATATCAGTAACGTTGCTGGCAGAGAATCGAGTGTCTGTGATGACGCTGTTGTTAGTGTTGTTCATTGCGGGGCACATATGAGATTTATCACGTTCATTGGCTCCTGTCCCTCGCCGCGGCCACCACAACACTTCTTACTAAGGTACTCTCTGCTTTCCATTCCCACTACCCGCTCTCAAATGTCTTCACCAACATCCCTGGGTCCTATAATACGACTAGTTCATAATGAGGAGATGAGGTGTAAACCAACTACAGAGACAACTGAAATACACCGAATACGAGGAGTGATAATTGCTAATATGTTAGCATTGAACTGCGCCGCATTGCCGATTGGTACCCAAAGAGGAACTATACTAGTAACTTGACCAAGTTTCCTGAGCCCGTTTCGTTGGGACGTATCGATTTCAGTCACCTCTCCGAATAATTCAAATCCGCTATGACGGTGATGCCAACTTCAAACCCCTCTTCCGCTGAGCCTGGATGTGAGTGGACGGACCTTTCCTGCAGCTTGGACTTGTCTTGCAGTCGGAGGTTCCTCAGCCGCTAAGCAGGTTAAAGAAAGAGGGGCAGCCGTCACTCACTGTACCTGTCCTAGTTTCTAGCCTTCGTGCTAAAGAGGGGACCGAAGGGTAAGGGCATGAATCCTTGCTTTGCAATTTGTCTTGAGGGACAAAGCCACTGCCCGGGATTTTTATTATTCTTTTTTACTCTTATACCTTCTCCACTGTTTGTGAATAATCTGTGCAGATCCAGAAAACAATAATGACATGGGCAGGCCCATGTCATGTATTGCTTTTTCTTCGGCAGCCGAGGACTCGACACACCATACGCTACCCGGCAAGTATGTCCATGTATATACTAGGCCGTGCATAAACAAGAAAAGCTGTACGACCTCTGTGCGCGTCCTAAAGTCATTGGAAGAAGATGCTGGCTGAGGTTTCTTGATTCGTTTTAGCTTGGCTAGCACTACCCGTTGCTGCTTCTTTACCATCAGAGATTCATTGATTCACCAGTCGGCCTGTCAGGTGATAGTTTCAACCTTGCACCAACAGGCCGTGTCTTCAACCTGAGCCTTTTTCTTTTTTGTCTAGCCACAAACAGTCGCGTCATACGCGGGATGCGACTCAAGTGCATAGACGATTGGACACAGCAATACATCACACCGCCACCTGAACGTTTCAGACAGGATTGTCTTTTGATGTATAATCGTTGTAAGGTATAGATTTACTTTGACCCGATATTGCCGCGCTGATCATACAACCACTTTGAGCAATCTCGCAGTCCTGGGATGGTAAATTGTACCGTACCGTACAATATGAGAACGAGTAAGAAAAAGAAACACAAGACTAATGAAAAGTACCCCTTATTGGATCAGCAGGAGTCAATCCTCTTGGCAGAACAAGTGAGCCAGGATGAGCACGCGCCCGTCCGCTGCATATGATAGTCGAAGTGTGATGGAGGGTCAATGCGCCAATGACAGCTGTCAGAATCAACCGATAGGCGCCCAAGAGCCCATAAGCTGATGTTCACCGATTTTACTTGCGATATCGCAGTGAAATCTACTGGCATGCATGATCCATTTTCTCGATGATGATGCAAGAACAAAAAGAAAAGAGAAGGACAAGAAAACATTACTGCCTGCTGCATCTACTTGGGGTATTATGCATAGCTAGGGGGAAAGAATGAATGCTACAAGGACCGCGTGCCAGAGGATGTGATCTTTGATGCTTACTCTGCACTTCGCTGCCCAAGGGGCAAGGGTTGTTCCCGGCTAGGGCCGATCTAATGGACGATGTCATGGCCGTCGTTTTTCCGCGTTGACGGCTCGGACCGTCAAGCCTGACCGCTGGGATACCATGGACGGCGAAATGGTCGCCTGTGTTGATCTGAACCAGGCCAAGCTCTCTGTGCTGACCGCGGGGACCCCGGTGTATCTACTAGGCTTCCACAGCCACAAATGACTGAGTGATGTCGAGCGACCGGACCGGTTGATATCGTGACAGACTGTAATCCACGTCACCAGCAACCTGTATACGGTGTACATCGAGGTGGGGAAGGACGAGTGTGCATTCAGGCGGGGCCCCTGCGACGCAGTTGTGATTTGTTTTTATTTTTCCTTTTCTTATTTTTATTTTTATTTTTATGTTCTGATAAAGGTGTTTTCGACATGTGCTCGGAAAAGAGCTCTCAGCCTCTCTTTCCCCTACCAATATCAGGCACCCCACCTGCTTGCTGCTCTTTAGAAATCTAAACCTCTACCCCTCCCCCTCCTTCCTGACTGACAGCCGATTAGTCACAGCTCCTTTTTATACTCAAGCTTTTTCAACCTGGTAGTCGCAGAAAATCACTCAATTGCCTTTCCTTCTCTGCTAGTATTCTTGTCGCACACTTGTGCTCTTTAAAAATGATGTCCCGCCAACCGAAGCTACGGCCAAAGTCTCACATACCCGGCTTCCCAGATTCCATGTACGATCTTGCGACAATGTCGTCTTTGTCGCAGCTGGAAGCTCGCACGTCGCTAGGAGAAGATAAGCACGACCAACGTGTCTTTCGCGTCAAGCGCAAGCATGTTCTCAAGGCCTGTGATCGCTGTAGAGTCAAGAAGACCAAGGTTGGTGAAGCAGTCAAAACTTCTATACCATTGTCATGCATTTTCTTGTAGGATCCAACGGCCAGTTATGCTCATTCAGCTTAGTGTGACGGTAAACAGCCATGTAACCGCTGTTCCGCGTATAACCATCCATGTCTCTTTCGGGAGAGGAAGGCTACGCAGACAAAGGTCTATTCGCGAGGGTAAGAACATTCACATCTTGCTTAGGTTCTTCCAGCTCAGTGGCTTACGAAGGAAGCTAATCCTGGTGTGATGATTGAACAGGTTCGTTGAAATGCTCGAATCGCACCACTCCCTTGTCGTGAAAGCACTACAGCGGCTCTATAAGCTCTGCCTGAATAAAGATGGGTTTCCGGGAGAGCCCCTTACAGAGTCCTCTGATGGTTATCCTTTGACGCATGCAATCTTGGACCGCCTCGGACTGATAAAACAGGCCGAGGAGAATGCGGATGAACAAGATGAGGACTCGGAAGATCTTCAATATCTAAGATATATGGCTTCTACTGATTGCAGCGCAACCACCGATCCATCTCCAGAGCCTGTTACTCCCCCGGAGCCCTCTCCAAGCAACTGCAGTCCCGTTAGCCCCTCCACTAAGGCCGGTGGTCCTTATAAATGGGAATACCAACCTGTGCAACCGGCTCATCATGAACAATATGCTGGCTACCAACACTCAGGATTTCATAATGTGACGATGCCTCGGTCAGCGGTGGACTCAGCTGGTCTGGCAGCTGATAGCAAGTGTTCCGAAACATTACCTCCAGTGTCTAACTCAGAGAACTCATATTACTATTATACGGGTACCGGTGGCAACGCCGAATCAACGAAAGGCCATCTTCATCCTGGACTGACCGCAGGGCCGAGGATAATTCATCATTCTACCGGTATGCCTGCTGAGATTCTCAGTAACTACAGCCTTCACTTGCAGGATCAACAATCACTCTACCAAGGCCTTGCACCTAGCTGGGCGTCTTACCCATGTGGTTGAACTTCTTCTGACCCTTTCCTGGGGAAATTCCCTCCTGTATTCCCTTTCTTGATCATATTTTCCTTGGCTAGTATCTTTCTTCTATTTATATTCCCATTAACGAGGTCTTTCTACACGCGTAGGACGCGTTGACACACCCATTTGGTTGCTTTTCTTCACCTTACCTCTCGCTTCACTATCATAAGTGCATGACATATACCCCTCTCTTCATCTGAGCCATCCTCAGAACTCTTTTACTATCAATACCCAGCGTAGTAAACGCATGGTCCTTCTATGGGAGACAGAAGCCGACCCAAATCTGCCTGCCCAACCTTGGGCAGGGTCGAGGCATTGATAATGCCTTTTGTCTACTTTCATTGGCGATAGCTGTCTATCAATTCAGTACCTGAAGTGGTCATATCCCCAATTGATAACTTTTCCCCTACGCCTTCGACCATCTAGGGCTTATAGTTGCACATATATACCGGGGGTTTACCCAATCGCGTCTTTCCCTTTCATCTTACTGCTAGGGTCTGGAATTCGCTCACTGAACCGACCTGAGCACGCCCTGAGCAGCATGAAGAATGAAAGAAGTCGATTACTAAGCCGGAGGAGCCAGAGGGTGAGTAACTCTGAGGTAGCCTCGAGGAAGCCGCACCAGTATGTCACCCAAGTTCACTATCCCTTGTAGTGTTATGGACCATCATCCATTTCTCTGCGAGAATTGATGACTGTTGTTCTATAGAAAGGGATTAACAGCTACACATGGGTATGGGTAGTAACCAGAAAGTGGTATCCATCTTATGTGTTCATATTAACATTCCACCACCTTCATTACTACTGATTCGCTGCGGTTAAGAACACTTTGGCACTAACTCATCTTGATCCACACGCTCAGCATAGCGGATTCTTACCCTAGTCTGAATAGACGACTCATATAATTCCCATCTGGAACCTCTACTGGGAAATTTACTCAGATGCTTACTTCAAGGTCAACTATGCTAATGGTAAACGTTGACACTAAGCAACTGCTTTTATAGAGTTGCATACCGGTTCTATAGAGTAAAACAGTACGCACTCTGTGTAATGAGAAGGCTAACACTCATGTGCTAAACTATAGCAGTCCATCAACCAAGTTCAAAGATTGAGGTGGCTTTTTGTTTCTGAAATAGGCTCATAGCAGATGATATTTCAAGCCAAAGTACTATAAACTTAGACTATGATCATCTGCTGCTGTAAGACATTGCACGGTAACCCTCTCGATAGTTTATACGAAGTTATGTGATCTTCATGAAAATTAAAACAACATGGCTAGCCACTGACCATCACCCATATGTACCGATTATCACAAATCCCACTCTCCTACATAGCTCCAGCCAAAAAGTGATAGTAGCTATCACTAACACCAATATCGCCTTTACTGGCCTCTGTGAGTGACTCCGCAAACTGTTATTAGCCAACTCCCGCATGCGGAAAGGGAAGAAAAAAGAGACAGAGTTGATAGTTTCGTACAATCGGATTTGCATGGGTACATGAATATGAAGACATATTGGGAACATAAACTACACCCAACATTACTTTTGCTCTCAAGTTAATCACATACCACAACGGTAACAAGCCTCCGAAAGACAAAGATATAAACTCCCTGATATAATGCATAATCTAACAGGTATGTAAGAAAAAAAAAATAAACCCGATATATGTAGTAATCACAGCCAGAAGATATCATAAGGACAGAGGGTGGAGACGTAGTTATCATCCTACCTCTCCGAATCTCCTTCTGCACCGTCCTATTCTCGACTAGGATCGCTTTCTTGTTTCGTCTGACTAATTTCTTTTTTTTGTCCATTTTTGGTTAGTTCCATAGGTCGCCATACATTGGGCCGCTTAATCGTCAACGTCGGTCTCGGTATTGGTATCACTGGTATCTCCTGCATCGCCGTCGGTGTCACTTTCATCCTCACTCGAATCATCTTCTGGCTTCTTGGCCTTCTTCTTGGGTGGTTGGCCGGTCTTCAAGGCCTGCATTTGACCGGCAATAGAATCTGTGGTTAATGTTATATTAGCGTGGTCTCTAATTAAAGAAATACTGTCTAGTAAAGAGAAAGCCTTACCTTCATCGGGCTCACTAATATCGTCCTCTTCCTCCAGCGCAGCTGCCTTAGCAGGATCATCGATGTGAAGTGTGACTTCCATCTTCGTGTCAAGACCAAGGTAGCTGTCACAGAGCAAGTGCATCACAAAGGTAAAGTCTCCGACCTGGGGGGGAGCCTGGAACTGCATCTTGAGAGTTTGGACGTTGAATGTAGGTTTTCCAGCTTCATCGAACAAGGGCTTATCAAAGGTGGTGAAGGTAAATGGTGGAACGGCCATCTTGCCCTGCTTGGGATCGGCCAAGAAAACATGCCACCGAGGAGAGTGATCACGAGCCAGATATGGTGCATGGGCCAGTGGCGGTTGAATGGCTTCAACCTTGCTCTCCACCTTCTCACCGTTGGCGAGCTTCTTGGTCTTGGTAGACTTGCGACCCATGAGAGCATCGAGATCATCCTCATCAGGGTCAACATCCTCAAGGTCGGCTGAGTTCACTTCCGGAACGTTCGAATAGCCAGGCGGGATGAACCGTGCTTTGACAACAAGCTGGACAAGACTGCTTGGCGTGATAACCTTCTCTCCCATAACCTTGAAGAACGCCTTTGAAACTTCGAGAGCAGGAAGCTGCTTGGCAACAGAGATGGCGCTTGCGTATTGCTTCTCAGATAGAAGGCCTGCACCAACTGTGAGGCTGTGACGCTTATCTTCAGGCAGGCTCATGAACTTCTGAACGTTGAAGTGAGTTTTGGCGTCTTCGCCTTCAACAGACTTAACAATGTCATCGGTGAAGTAGGGCAATTGGAGAAGCGGAGATGATCCCGGAGCGATGGCTTGAATTAAGTTCTGAGAGACTTGGAAAGAGCTCAAAATGGGACGAAGGTTACCAAAGGCCAGAGAAATGGCTGTGAAGGATTCATTCAAAGAGAGTGCAATAGGGGCGGCCTCGTACTTTTCTGCATAGGAAGATTAATGAATTGTCGATGTATAATCCATTCTGACCAATATACAACTTACCTCCGTCGAGTATAGCATCTTTTAAGTCAATACGGCCGAGGTAAGCCCACAACAAAGCAAGCGCCTTCCGGCGTGTAGAATCATCGAGTTCCTTGAGCTTTTCACGGTCTGCAGAAGAGAGGAATGAGGAATCATCTGCCAGGACCATCTTTTCCAGTTTCGCCAGCCCAGCCTCTGCTTGTGAACCCTTAAGCATGTCCTTGAACTCAACACCAGAGGAAAGAGCACCGACGATTCCACCCCCGGTGATACCATCCTTGTATTCCCGGAAGATATTCCCTGCACTAGCCACGAGGACTCTCTCCTTCGTGTATCGCTGTGAGCCATACCACCACCGGCCGACAATGTAAGGGAGGAGAACACCAAGCAAGCCGCCATAAACGAGCAAAACGTACTTCCCATTTCCCTCCGTGACAATAAACTGCGGCAAAGCAATACCAATACTGAAGCTTTGCTTGCCATCGGGATGACCGTATTGAATATAGTTGTTACGAACTTCCTCATCTGTGAGTGCTTTGTAGGCCTTGGTCAGCTCAACGAAACGCTCGTTGAGCATTTCGATAGTCTCATTCTTCGCAGGGTCTGGCCGAATCTTGTCGGGGTGATAGATAAGAGACAAGCGCTTGTAGTGTCTAGAGATCGCTTTTTCATCGGCGCTCTGATAGATGAAGCCAGTCAGTTGGTAGTCTCTCGAGTGGACTTTACATGGAAGCTCACCCTTGAGATACCGAGGATGTCATATGGATCCCAGATCTTGGGTGCTGTTCTGGCAGTGACGATAATTAAATATACCATCCAAGCCATAACTGCATATCCCAAGACAACGGTAACAATGCGCTTGATCCTGCGCTCCTTGCGTAGACGCTTACGCTTCTGCGCTTCAATGAGATCGCCATGTTCCGGTTTGTAATCCGACTTTATTCGAGGGGCGGTATTCTCAAGTTCTGCAATGATTGATTGAAATATTAAAATATGGATAATACGAAATAAGCGTGAATCAGAACAAGAGTCGGTACTGACCTTTGCTCGGCTTGAGAAGGTTATATGTTAACGGGAGTGTAACAAGGCCCGTAAGGGTTAGGATGAAGAACGGGAAAAATTGACCCTGAAGGATGGTAGTTAGCTACTTAATCGAGAAGCTTGAGGGAAAAGTTAAGTACTGACCTGTTCATCGTAGGTGTAATCTGTAGACATGGTGAAGCGGATTTACAGAAGACACGGTCGCCCGCGATGGGCAAGACTATGGGACAACGTGTGACCGTCAGATACCCAAAATGTGTGGCGGTATAAGTAACTTCCTGGACAGACAATCAATATGCGACAAATATAGATTAGGTGGCTGTTCCCAGGAGCATGTTCCCTTCCAGGGTAGGTAAAGGAGGGTGAGTGACGAAGAGAAGGTTGTTCCGTCCGTAGTATCTCGATAATTATCGCATCCGCTGTGGTACTAACCTTCAATCTGATCGACCGTGTCCTTTACGGGGCGGTCATGGTACACACCGCCTTCCAAAGATGACTTAGCGTAAGGGTGCTGTCGTCGCCACGAAAATAAGGCTGGCAAGGCGTTTGAAGACTACGTACCCGCCAGGACTAGAGGATTTAGAACTTTAGAACTACTCTTTTCCCATTAGTGAGGACTACAGCCTACAATGAAGATTTTGCAGCATGTTTTAGAGATACATGGCCATTATTATATACAAAGTACACCTCTCTATAGATTTTATACATGACGGATCATCACAATTCATTCATCGTGCTAGATGGCTCTATTCCTCCGGCGAACATAAATCAACTCATGAGTCATAACGAGGTTTGAGCTTGATTTCTTTCCCACGAATGAATCCAAATTCGGGTTCGGTGGAACGGACGACTGGATATGAGAGGGAACATCTTATATCAAAAGTGTTCTCCTCTCTTTACCGTTGGTTTCGGACAGTATGGTAGATCGTATAATAGATCGTGTAGTAGTCGGGGCAAAGAATCTGACACAGAATGTGGCGGAGATACTTCATGGGCCCTCCTGTTTAACGGGGATTTCAAGCACCAACACATGGTCAGATGCGAACTCAACCCACCAACCAGAAGAACCCTCGGTTCTCGACGTGACATACGTAATCATCTTCTGGACCAGGGACTCGTGGCCAAGTTGTAAGGGACCAATCTGATACCCATCCTGCTTTGCGCAGGAGGAATCTTCATTGCTACAAGTCTGAAACTTGGTTTTGCCCACGGAACTGGTGCTCCCGACTATTTTCAAGTTGGTGGTTTCCTGCTGTCGATAGATTTTTTTTTTCCATCTTGCAGGATAATCTGTCCAGGTACCGGCTCTGGATGTGGAGAAAGCTTTTTTCAGAATCCCAACATTCTAAATGTGATGGTAAGGGTGGTTAAGGCGGCAAAGGCTTTTATCTTGAGTTGGCCTTCACCCAGGTAGTAGTCTCGGACTCTGTGAGCTAATAAAGCCAGTTAGAAGAGACGATCTAAAGATACATAGATTAGGGCTTGGGTAGCTTACCAGTCGATATAATCAAGTCCACCGAAATATTCGAGCATGCGATAGCAAAGTCCGACGTCATCCCCCGGTTCACCTCCAAAAAGACGACATTGGTCGGCCTCCAGCTGTAAGACCTCTAGCCGTAGCGTGCGGTCACGCTTCTGCCATGTTGTATACCCAGAATGCCAGGTCGGGGCGAGGGGTATCGAGATGGAGTCGAGTGAATCGCAGGCGGCAGGGGTCGTTCTAGGAGCTGGACTGCGCGTGCAGTTGACGGGATATGAAGGCAGCTCAATGGGAGAGTGATTAACGCTGCGGTTTCGAGATCGTGGGCGTGTGCGACGTCTGTTATGCCTTTGTCCCATTCTCTATCCACCTAAGCGAGCGACAAGGACGGTTCTTCCGATAGTTTTCTTTTTCTTCTGCGACACCCGGAATTGACGAGAAAGCAAACAGACAAGGAGGAAATATCAAAACTTTTGGAGGAGCGTTATAGGGCGTAATGAGGGAAGTGACCATCACCCCCTGGGAAGGATGAGATGAGGTAGGGGAAGGAATAAAAAGGCCAAATTCAGGAGACATCTTGCATCAGCTATGTTTATATAGCATCGATGACTACAATGGAGTGTGCTGGCTCCAGTGGTGTGACTCACTAGGGCCGAAAATGGAGCCGGAGTTAAAAAGGGAAGAAAAATCTCATCATCCGGGACGGGGGATCCACAACAAGCCACTACTTCGGGTGTACCATCTCCACATTCTGCAGTCTAGAAGCAAAAATACCTAACAAGCCCTTACTATGGTGAAAAATGGCCTCATCAAAATCTGGAATGGCGTAGCGGATTTTGTTCTTGCGTGCTCTTGAGTCATCCTACCGTCAATGTCCTCAGGGAGCAAGATAAAAAAAGTCAAGGCATACTCAACTCAATTGTCACGCAAGATCTGATGCCACAGTAGCAAAAATTTTAAATAATAATAATAATTGAGGTATTTACAACCAATCGTCGCTCATGGCTCATTTGTACGCTGTACCAGGGGAGGTCCACGGTATAATTTTTCATCTACAAAAAAAGCAAGTCGGAGTCCGGAGTACGGCTCCGTCGCAGGCAAATAGCAAGGGTCCATATGCAAGTTGCGTAGATCCCGATCAGGAGACGTTAGACAGCCACACTAAGAAATTTTAGGAAGACGTAAAAATAAAAAATGATTAGAGTCATGGCATGACGGCAATTCTGGTCCCGATCCCCTTCAAAATTGCCTGCTGACAATACCATACAAGGCCGATGCCGCAGCTCCCGTGCCTAAGACTGTAAAATGAAGGGATGCCGTACGGACCGATCGGCGCGCTCACAGGTAGTACCAAGCGTAATTTTGCATAACAGGGAACCATGATTTAGTCAGAAGAACACCGAAGAACACCTCAAATCCACCCTCGTCATCCATCAACGGATTTCGCGGCATTGATCGCAATGATATCATAGGGATGGATCGTGTTTCAAAATAGGCAATACAAAAGCGAAAGGGTGAAAATTTTCTTTTCCAACCTGCTAGGGAAAGAGGGTTAGGTATCAGGCTGGGTTTTTCATCATTCCGGTTTATTTTCTTATTGGCGTGTTGGGTGTTGCTAGACTGGGTATCACCTCCTCTCCATAGTAGTAGCTGTTTAGTTTGAGACACTAGGTACGCACAAAACTAGACTAGGTAGAGCTTTACTATTGGGGAGCTGTGGCTAGTCTCATGCGCGTTTCGAGTGGGCTGACCAGTCCATCATTAGGTCCGTACCTACCTCAAACTCGACTAATGGGGAAGCTATCATCATTTGACACTTGTCTGTGCATGCGTCAGTGGTCCACTCGTACAGGCACACCTGAAAATTTTTCAAAGCACATGGAGAGCTCTCATTGAGGGATTATTTTGTTTGTCTCGTTGGACAGCTGTATCATTTGTTGGGCTTTTTACATGTAGGGCAAAGGTCATGTAGCAGTACTATGTCTGGAATTCTCTATATCCTTCCCTTTCAAAGTTTCCTCCACTTCTTTTTCATGGATCCTCAGTGGCTTCACGCTCAGGATAAGACATGGTTGTGTCAATCGCCATGTAGATGATTATTACTTATTTAAAAACCAGCCGGTCGAGATATTAATTGGGTACTGTTGGACTGAGGGATTTCAGTTTGTCGGCCTTGTGGAAATGTAAAGATGCCTAAGGAGTCTTTGGCGAGGAATATTATGGGGGTTCTCGGCGAATCATTCTGTGCGGTGGTGCACCGTGGTCGTTTCGATCAGCGGAGTAGAAAGCCTTCTAGAAGGCGGGTATATACTATTCCTAATGCCAATATAGGTAAAAGTGGTGTGGATATGATAGAGAGATAGTTGAAGAGGTGGCGCCTAGGAAAAGCCCCAGAAAGGAGACGGGACTAGAAGGGCGCCACTTAGCTATTACTCCTTAGAGGCCTCCATAAGTTACACCATAATCTCTTGATAAATCGTGTTTACGAGCCTGGAATCCCCTTGCTCTAAGTTATCCAAGATCATTGACCCGAAAGTACGGAGTAGTTGAAACCACAAAATGATAGTGACGACTCCACCTGGAGCATATGGGATTGAGACTAAGAATTGTCGATCCCGCGACGGATGATCTCCAACATTTCCTCGCCCTTCGGTGCCGTTGTCAGGTTCTCGTACCCCTCAGCGGTGACCAAAATGTCGTCCTCAATGCGGACGCCCCCAATAGGAATGTACTTCTCAGCCTCGTTGAAGTTAATGTATTTCGCCAAAGGCTGGTTCTGCGCACTCAGAAGGGCGAGCCTATTGAAGTAGATGCCCGGTTCAATGGTTACTACCATACCCTCGTCCAATAACGGTACAGACCAACTGCCGTCGGTAGGAAGCGGTACGAAGTCATGGCTACCCCAGTTAGCTTGATTCCCATCTAAAGCTGTGATAGGCCTTTCGGAGACATCGTGGACCTCGAGACCAACATGATGACCCAGACCATGAGGAAAGAAAACAGCAGAGGCCCCGGATTCGTAGATGGCACTTGTGCAGTCGTTTGTGAGTATGTCGAGTTTCCGTAACCCTTTGATCGCAATCTCATGTGCAAGCAGCTGCAGATCTCGGAATCGCACGCCTTTTCGGATGCGTCTAATACATTCTTCCTGCATCTCCTCAACCACACGGTAAATGTTCCTTGCACGTTCACTAGGCCAGTCTGTCCACAAAGGAATCGTACGGGTCACATCACTTGCGTAGCATTTCCATTCTGCCCCGGCATCTAGACAGACCAGCTGTCTTCCATCGAGGGGCTCGTTATTTTTAACGTAATGAAGGATAGCCGCGTTCTCTCCTGAGCCAGCAATGATCGCATATGACTGGTTCTTGGCACCGTGGGAGACACATGTAGCTAAGAACGAACTCTCAATTTCTGCCTCTGTGGACATGCGGTGAATGCCTTCAAGTATTTTGCGATGTGCCAGGCCAGATATACAATTTGCCTGGCGTATCATCCGCAGCTCATATTCATCCTTGATTACCCGAGCTGCGTTCATTGCAGGAAGGAGCCGTTCATTATCTAGTAAGGGGCGCTCTGATGGTATCACTGGCTTTTGGCTATCATGGAGGACATATATCGGATGAGACCTCTTGTTCTTGTTTGTCCACCACTCAAGATCATGCTGTAAGGCAGCGAAAAAATTGACACGGTCCACGTCCGATTGTTTATGAGCCTCCTCGATAGTCAGCGTCGGTCCCATCCATACCGCATGACGTAGGTCGAAGTCCGGGACGTATAACGTTAACAAATCAGCTCCAATATCGTATGTCAGATAACAATCCGGCTCATCTATTCCACTGAGGTAGTAGAAATAACGTCTCTGTCGAAATGGCTGTGGTTGGTCTGAGTCGCCCCAATTGACCGTAGGCTGGCCGACAAGGTAGATAAGGCCCGAGGACACTCCTAATTTCATGGCCACTTTACGCGCATGTTGCTTCGCTGCAGACCGCCGCCTGTCAGCCTCCAAAAGACATCAAGGTTACTCTAGGGGCCTGAAAGAAAGGGATGGAGGGGAAGAATCTAGAGGATTCGGCTCCTTTGCATACCTGGATATTTATCGCACTCGCTGCCTGACCAAGTAAGGCGGATATGGCAGGTATCGTCAGAGCGGATGACAACGTCAGATGGCTCTGAGACACGCATACTTGGAGATATGTGTGAATGCATATTTACGAAGGAGTGTAAAAGGGAGGAAGAGCTATATATCTACATGGGAAGCCAAGGGGCTGCAAGGAACCACAAGAATAGGGAGAAGGAGCAAAGAAAGATGTTATCAGCTTGTTTGTTTAATTTGGAGGCGGCTAAGTTGAGGTTGGGTATGGCCTACTGATACGGTACCGTACATCCGGTATTTAAACGGCACCTGTGATGGTCTTACTAGTACTACCGGAGTACTACCTGTAGTAAGTATTGAGTCTCAAAATCCAGGTACTGTACGGAGTCGGGTATGTAGTAGTATGTCTGTACCTGTCCATAGGCTGGATGCAGGGTCATCATCTGTTCTTGTAATAACTATACACTGGTACGCCACACTTTCTTGGAATTAGAAGGCGTACGAAGGTCTCGCAAGGAGTGGTAGAATAACTATCACTACTCACTCCTTTTCTTAGCCTTGCATCCATGGGATACAAGCATAAAGTAATTCCAATTTCTGAAACGGGTGGTAGATGCTATATGGAAGAGAACCCGATCTATTCTTTGTATTACAGTTCGTTGAACCAACACATTCGTTATCCGAACGCAATTGTCCGGAAGCGTCGCTGCGCCTCCCCACATGGCGGCGATTCTGGACTGTTAACTTCGCCGTTCCTGTACTGTCATCTCACCAACTCATCTTCTCATCTCATCATTATACCCTCTTCCTTCCGCCCCTTCACTTCCATCCACTTTGTTCGCTGCAGTTTATTTCTCCCTCTTTTTGTTTTTGTCAACTCTTTCTATACCGAATTAAATTTGACGTCGAGTCCCCAACCAGTCAATGAACAATGCGGGGATCTGAGGCTTCGGGGCTCAGTGCCCTATGGGGTGCTCCCTCGACCCTCACCACTTCCGTGATAAGCGATCCAACGACGTCGCCAGCCTCACAGTCTCGCTATCCGACCACCGATCCTCAACGGGTGGCATCCAATATCGAACATGTCCTATTGGCAATGTCCTCTTCAAGTCAGGATGGCGGTCTGGTCGGCGCCAGTGGCAATTCGGGTTCTACCGGCAAGGGTATCTTGATCGGCGTCCTCTCCGCCTTCGGATCTGCAGCAGTTGCGGTGCTTGTTCTTGCGATATTCTTCTTTTTCAAGTATACTCAACGTGGTAGAATTATTCTGGACCGCATTGGGCGGCCGGGTGAATATGATGATGAGCAAGCGTTCTTGCGCGAGGAGACCGAGGCTTTGGAGGCCATGGATGATCTGTCGCGGTCCGAGTATCTGAGGGCAAAGGGTGAGTTTCTGCTCGTTGGCGGCTGAATGCAAAGACTTTGTGTAGGAGTATCGCTCATCGCTAATCTGCGCGGTGTTCTAGCATTCATCGAAGCTAACCCACCCGAATCGATGCAAACCGATATCTCTCTCTCCCAGTTCCTCGCGATCCAAGAAAAGGGTGTTTCAGCATGGGAGTTCCAACCGGAGCTGGAAATCGCCAACTGTTTTGTCGAGGCCCGCACAGAGATTGAGTTCTACGACTCTGAATGCAGTGTGCAAACCAATTTACCTGTTCCGAAACAGAACGATGTTTACTATTGGGAGGCGAAGATATACGATAAGCCCGAGAATACTCTTATTGGTATTGGCATGACCACCAAGCCATATCCTTTGTTCCGGTTACCAGGTAGGTTTACTATCGCTTGGGTGCATGCCAAACGCTAATGTCACTGTTTCTTAGGTTATCATAGAGCCTCAGTAGCATACCAAACCACAGGTCACCGGAGATATAATCAGCCCTTTACGCCAACACTATATGGCCCTCCGCTGTCGCAAGGCGATGTGATCGGCGTTGGTTATCGGCCCCGCTCAGGCACGATATTCTTCACTCGGAATGGCAAGAAATTGGAAGATGTGGTTCATGGCCAAAAAGCTCAAAATTTCTTCCCCACTATCGGAGCAAATGGGCCCTGCACCGTTCATGTCAACTTCGGACAAATGGGCTTTGTGTTTATCGAGGCCAATGTCAAGAAATGGGGATTGGCGCCAATGACGGGTAGTTTAGCTCCCCCGCCACCGTATGGTAGCGAGCAGGGTAGCATTTTGCTGGAGTCCGGTCGCGAGAGTGCTGCTCAAATTTCCCAGCGAGTTTATCAGGATGCCAACAATGCACGTACGAGTTCCACAGTCCGAATTGCACCATCAGCCAGTCCCGGTCCGGTCCGGTCCCCGACCGATATTTCCCTGGCCCAGCTCGCCCACATTCCTTCAAATGAAGATGCTGGAGAAGGCTCAAGCCGCACAAATGTTGGTGATGGGGAGCATACTCCACTGTTGAATACCCAAGATATCGACCAGGCTCCTCCACCGGAATACTCGAGCCCCGATAGCAGCCGAAGAGGTAGTGAAGATCTGCCACGCCAGGATCAACCGCCTATACCTAGCTATGATGCGGCCGTCGGTAACCGGGATGGCAATCCTTCTCGTTCGAATGGGATCAACTAATTCAGCCGAGGCGTACAATCTAAATTTTCTGTTTCGTTCCGTTACTAGCAAAACCTATGATGTGTGTATATGGTCTTCGAGCCATCAAATATGCTGGCTTCCTCTCTGTTAATTGATTTTAGCGGCCACGGTTGGCGTTCCAATGGATGGGATTATTGCGGTTGGGGCTTTTATGGGCTTTATGCCACCAGGATGTGGCAATGACATGAAATAAATAACGTATATAGGGATTGGTTCTTTGTGCTTTGCTTTCTATGTCTCTTCAGATCGACATGCTTTGGGGAAGACATGGCACCACCAACGTTCTGGGCAAGCTTGCAGCTCAACCCAAGGCATGTAGGGATCTGCTTACCCCTGGAAGGGTCTGACATATCAGACCTGTCAAATGATATCCTCTTTTACTTTCCTTCAGAAGTACTTGCAACGGAATAACTCTATGCTGTGCGTGGAGGGTGACGCTTGAAGCAGCCCACCCACAAACAATGCCCTTTCTTGACTGCATCTACACTCACATTTACTTTTTTCTGCCTGTATATGTAGTGGCAGAACTGCAGCTGACTTCTCATCGCTAATTTATGTTTATATCTGCTAGAGGACTTAACACCCTCTCATGCTTCATGGTATATTTACTACATGTTGTCTTCTCGTAAAAGAAAGCCATCTCTGCGGTAAGCTTTTGAGAATTCAATGCTGGCAGCAATAATACAAACTTTACCAGGATAATGTCTAGGATAAGAAACTCTTGATAAACAAGCCGCGTTAGATATAACGTCGTGGTAGTCTGCGGTGATATAGAGATCATTCGTTTCGATTTGCTAGTGCTATTATTAGATCCCACATGGCAAATGGGACACTGTTAATACCTCAACTCGACTTTTATCACCGTGTCCCCTTGACAGTCAGCGGAATGTTTTATATAATACATTTTCACACCTGAAGGAATTGCTTATTTCAATTCCACCCGGTACATATCTTTCTTCCTCCGACCGCGAGAAATGGAGAGAGAGTGAAGTACATTCTGCCGTGAGAATCCTTTGTTGTTTGTTCCTTTGGATGACCCTGGCGCCAAGTGTCTCTCTTTCCTTTTGCAAATCAATACATACATTCATTGATTAGGACCGGCTCGTAAGGGAAGGTAGGAGCACAGTTACTTCCCACCACCGCTACTACCTAGTACTACTATCCCTACACCGAATAGGACGAGTACTCCACATACTCACCTCGTAGGGCAGAAAAGAAGCAAAGCAAAAGGGAAAAAGTGGGTCAGACGAATTGAATCAGGTAATGAGTTTCCCCACAATCTCAGATCGATCACCGAGTTTCAGGCGATAATCGGCTGGCGTGCCGCAACTGGAGACGGTCTGTCGACGTCATCCAACCATACATTTCCTTTCAGCTCGCACGGTTACACTCGAGCTGTTGCTACTTGCGCTAACTTTATTCTCCATCGGTTGAAATGGAAGAATGGGCCTCTGCTTACCCGCCTTTTGCTCATGTGAGGGGGAAAGGAAAAGGGAAAAAAAAAAAAGAAAAAGGAAAAAGAGTCACAGCTGGGCTGAAGGCTGTTCCTTTCGTTCCTGATCTTATTTCTTATCCCATTGTTCCCCAACTCGAAGTACGCGGCACCACTCTTTAACCTCTTTCTCAACTGGCTGGGGTTTCCCACTAACTTCTTGAAGTAAGAAGGTAAGGCATACAGGCAGTATACGTTGCCGATTTATCATCATTACTTTCTTTGTCGTTCCTTGTTGGGCCTATCCGTCAACCGTGGTTGTCCGATCGCAGATTACCAGCCACATTTAAATCACTTCCGCACGCGAACTCCAAAACGGAGGAAAAAGGAAATTCTGCCCTAGAAAAGGTTCTGGTTTGTGCAACACGAGCCTTGTCGGAGATTCTGTGGACAGTAGCAATCCTACCGAAGGCAATTGCAATCAATTTGTGGACGCCTTGACCCGGTCTTTCGGTTCTAGAAGCTCTCTGTCGGTGAGTCCTCAGCAATGATCATCTTTACATGTCGTGACGGAAGATCTCACAACGCTTTGTTAGTGCTCGAATAGTTCCGCTAGTCCTGTACTCAGCCAGACAACATCCCAAGGAGCTGTAGAACCATTACGCATCTCCTTGCCGCACTCCAATTGCGAAATCGCGTGCGACACGAAATTGCCAGAGGTCTGCCGTTTCGCTATATTTCTGACGAGCAAAAGCAATGAGATAGTTGTCGACCAGATGACGGACTCACTTTATTAGCTTTTAATCTTCCTACCAACTGTGAATCTCGCGGTCACCTCTGCAGATATACACACACTCTCTTCTAAAAGTGAGCTGGCCAGCGCTGAGAAAAATACCATATTCAATACTCGGCACCTCCACAGATTAGATGCTTGTTTCCTGAATCTGTTAACCGAGGGAAAACAAATCTATTTTCTTAGTTGCGTACAGACGAGAATGAATCAGTCACGAGGCAAACGGGCTTCCGGGAGAGGAAAAGGGAAGGGGAACACAAAGCAGGATAGTGTAGGCCCAGAGCTCAATGTTGAAGTTCCTGCAGCGGGTCCGTTTGCGAGGCCCCCCGAGCCTGGCAAAGGAGATCTACAAGTAATTGTTCTGGTAAGTCCAGCCTATAACACACGTATAACAATTCCCATTCCGTCAATTACCAGTCTGTCTCGCTTCGCATGATGGTTTCGTATCCGAAGGACAAGGCCTTGTGGCTCCTGCCTAAACCATCCCTCGGCGCTCTATCTTTCCGCAGTATCACACGACTCCCGGAATTCGACAGATGGGCTGAATGCTAACTTGTCTCAAAAGGGTCCAACAGGAGGCCCACGGGAAGATCGAGTCACGGGAATTCTCGTCCGATCGACATCAACTAGCTGGAGACCAGATACAGTGATTGCGGTCGATGCGGGAACACTACTCAGTGGAATAATTCATATCCTAGAAACACACAATGACATGGATGAGATGGTAGCTCAGGCTGGCCCGTTTACCGACATGTCTCTACCTTTCCAGACTGCTCCAGCGAATGCAGCACACATCCTGCGAGAAGTCATTGGACCCATCTTGGTCACTCATCCGCACTTAGACCATTTCTCAGGATTTGCCATGAACTCGCCAATCCTAGAGGCAACGAACGGTCCGAAGACAGTAGCTGCACTACCTTCTGTCATCTCCGCCATAAAGACTCATATTTTTAACGAAGTGATCTGGCCAAACCTCTCAGATGAAGACGGTGGCGCAGGTCTGATCACCTACCAACGTTTGCAAGAAGGAGGCAACCCAAGGATGGGCCGAGATGAAATGAGAGGCTATACTCGGGCTTGTGAGGGTTTGTACTACAGATGTTTTGGCGTTAGTCATGGGTGTACTAGGAGACACTATACCCCCGAATCTGAGATGCGGCGCTCGTTAAGTACTGCAATGTATCTGGGTGATCCATTCATGATGCGTTCGGCTTCAAGAGCCGCTATCTCCTTGACACAAGAAGAGCCAGGGTAAGTTTGGTCCTTTGGATGGTACCCGTAGTACTAAGCAAACGAATTGTATAGGTACATGTCTCCGGCCATGCGTAGACCCTCGAATCCACGAGATACCTGGACGAGTGTTGAAAGCTCTGCATTTTTCATACGTGAACAACACTCGGGCCGCGAGATTATCATCTTCGGCGACGTGGAACCCGATTCGATCTCAGTCGAGCCCCGCAACAGGCGTGTTTGGGAGGCGGCAGCGCCTCGTATAGTTTCAGGGAAACTACGCGCGATCTTCATCGAATGCTCTTATACTGATGATGTGGAGGATGAGTCCTTATACGGCCATCTTTGCCCCCGACACTTAATCGCGGAGCTCAAGGTGCTGGCTAGTGAAGTTGTTAAGGCCAGATACCCAAGCAGCTCAGGGACTGGCAAACGCAAACGCGCCAGTAGAGAAACACCCGCAGACTCGCAGCCAACGAGTCCCAAGACTCGGCGGTCACAAGATGTGCTTCCTGGGTCTTCTACAGCGGCAATTACCAGCGCTCCCCAAGCAGTGCCCGGCAGCTCCACTGATCCTTCTGGTACTCAAGCTATAGGAGCCCTGGCTGAGAAGTCTAACTGGCCGCACGATGAGGCACCTTTGGTTAGTTTGAGTGTCTATCTCATTCATATCAAAGAAGACATGGACGGTGGCCCGTGTCCAAGTGATACTATCGTGGCTCAACTTCGAGACCAGGCGCAGGCTGCTAATCTGGGATGCGAATTCCATGCACCCAAACGTGGAGAGAGTGTTCACATTTAAGGGTGACAGACCGATAAAGCTCCTATTTGGTTTTCTGAGTCTCATGTACTCTGTATGAACAACGTTCATAAGCGCCACGTGGCCCAGGATTGTGATATAAGAAGGTTCCTGCCTCATATCAGGAGGCCCACTCTAAGCGGAGACTGGATCGTTCTACGATCTTGGTGTCGTGCCCATCGTTGTTTGGTTACAGGGCTGAGCCCATCTCCCTAGTTTCAGCGCTACAAACTTATGTATCTTAAATGATGTACATACATTTACTTTGCTTTCCTCGATTCCATATCTATGTATGTTACGAACTATTCTTTTTACAGCACAATGATACCAAAACTTTGACGGCGGTACCAACGCTCTCCGTCAAGCAAGCAATGCCATCGGCCAGGCATCTTGGACATATTCATTATAACAACCAACTATTGTGCTAACTATAGGACAAGAAGACAAACTATAAGCATCTAAGGATCTTACCTACGCTTTACTTTCTCGCCGAAGCAATCACGTCTTCCCACAGAGACCCTTCACCGTAAGGGATCCTCAGACCCGTCGACTGCTCATCCACCTGCTCTTTAATAGCCGACTGATTCTCAGAGAGGTCCAAAATGGCTTCACCATCTCTAGCGAAAGCAATAAGATCCTCCTCAGTACCCCATTCGCCCATAGCCATCAAACCAACGGGCACACGAGTATCCTGCACAAAACCCGCAGGACAGTTGATAGCCGGACAGCCGGTGAAATTAGCCAGCCACACATACTCCATATTACGCACGGAGGACTTCCCATCCGACAAGCCGCGCGAGAGGTCAGCCTCGCCGTTAATCTTCCAGCCGGGGATGGGCGTACTGGGGGTGAGGATGAGGAGGCCCGGGTGCTTCCTGAACAAATAGGCGAGATGACACATGATGATGTTGCGGAGACGCTGGGAGGCGAGGAAATCCTGGCCGGAAATCTGCCACATGCCCATGGAGACGAGGACCTTGTTGGGGGCCGATAGCTTGCCGATCTGGTCGGGGGTGAGGCCCGAAGCGATTTCCGTCATGATGGTGAGGACATGGGCGCGCTGGCCTTCCGAGAGGTAAGGGATTGTGATGTCGATGACGTCGTAGCCTTGTTTGCGGTAGAAGTCGAGGGCTCGATCGAAGACAGCGCGGACGGGAGGCTCGGCGCGGTCGATCCAGTCGCTGACGATACCGATGGTTTTGGTGCGCGGCTTGGAGGAGTGGACTTGCAGGGTAGTGAGGGGGTCAGGGAAAGATGCGGATGATGGGTCTTGCTCTGCGGGTGCGGGCGCTGCCATGATGCGGTATGCGAGGGCCAGATCGTCGATGCTGGCTGCCATAGGGCCGTAGACGCCGACCGTTTGCGCGAGGGATACCGTTGGCGTGGCGCTAATGCGGCCATGTGATGGCTTCAGGCCCCAGATTCCACAGAAGGATGAGGGGATCCGAATTGAGCCTCCGCCGTCTGCGCCCAGGGCGATGGGCACCAGACCTGCGCCAACAGCGTAGCCAGACCCGCCGGATGAGCCGCCGCAGTAGTAGTTGCGGTTATGGGGGTTGCGGGGTGTTCCGTGATTTGGGTTGTTGTTGTTGGTATCTATGTTGCCTTAGTTAGCTATGCTGTTTTTTTACATGGGAAGTAATATTGTAGACACAGCTTACCCAGACCCAACTCGTGCATGGTCGTCTTTCCAACAATGATTGCGCCGGCCTCTTCCCATTTCTTCACACACCATGATGTCCCCGTAAAGTCGCCTGTGAAATCCAGTTTACTTCCCACAGTCCGTCGATATCCTTCAATGTGCACTTCATCTTTCACAGCAACCGGTACTCCGTCCAGCGGACCCAGCGGCTTCCCATCCTTGTATCTCTTTGTCGATGCCTCCGCCGCAGCACGAACCCGCTCGACCTGCGAATCTAGGAACGCAATGGAGTGCTTACCGGGAGGTTTCGCATCCCGACGGATTAGGTGCATCAATGTGTCGGCCACGGCGAGGGGGGTCAATTCGCCAGATTTATACAGCGCATGGTAATCGGCAGAGGTATAGTAACCCGAAGACCCATTCCTCCTCTGAGTTGGGATGGTAAGTTCAGCCGGGGATGGGGAAATGTCGGGCTTGTTCTCAAGAACAGGTACAACGGTAGGATCGTAGCGGGCGGCGTACTGCTTCAAATGGGGAATATCGTGGATTATATCGAAGCCGGCATTGCGCCAGAAGTAGCTTTGGATGAAGCTCACGTTGTGGATTCTGATTGGGGTGAATTATTAGTTGAAATTTCGTTTGTGATCCATATCCTTTTTTCTTCCTTCTTCCTTCTTCCTTCTTCCTTTCAATTTGGCAGAAATGCTTGGTTGGATATAAAGCTTACAGTGTAGCTCCGATAGCTAGAGGGAGGCCGCGAAAGACGGGGATTGATTGGTCTTCATTCTTGTAGGGGACGGACGGTCCTTCACGGACCTCGGGATAGTGGATGAACTGCGGTTGGGAGCTCATTGTGAGGCGTGGGCGATCTCTCGACCCTAGAGCACAGAGGAGTGTGGGAAAATGTAGCAGTGATGAGTGTAAATCATTCTGTTGATAAATCAATCAATGGACCGCGGTTCAGCATGTGGTCCAGCGCCAAGCCACAGTGTCACATCATAAGATGACCGATCGGCTCCATCGATTTACTTATTTATAGTTTAAAGTTCGTAATGTACATATGTCCATTATTATTCTACACAATTTTTATATAGACAACTCTATGTTTTCACAAGCTGAGCTTGATGTTAGCTTTGTCCAGTGCTAGTGCGACGCCGGTTATGATGGCCACATATGCGATCAAGACCGCCATGGCATGCGCAGTGGTGACGTCGAGTGTGGGGACGCTCAGATTCACAGCTCCCGTGAGGAGATTTGCTACGAGAAACAGTGCCAGCCCATTCTTGTTGAAGGCTGCCATGATGCGGCTTGTCGCAAATGATGTCCGTTCAAGTTCGCCGTCCTTCCCAGTTTCCCGATGGGTGGAGGGAAAGAAAGTACTCTCGAGGAGACAGAAAAGGAACAGTTGAGCATTGTTGAAGGCAGACACCCAGAGCACATAAGGCATGTTAGCCAGACGGCGCGAAACTGGGATTCCGGCCCCGAAACCCATCGCGTGTGTGGAATTAAACGCGAAAAGCGTTGTCCAAACAAGAGTTTGCAGTCCCAGGCTAATAAGCACACTCTTTCTGGCTTGTTGGGGTGACCGTGACGGCGACGTTCCGCGCGGGATGATTCTGATGCCAATCGCACGTCCAGCAAGGAAGATCGCAAGGTATCCCAGAAAGGAGAAAATACCTTCCCGGTTTTTAGAAAGCAGGTCTGGCCCGCGCGGAGAGACAAGAATGTAACTCTTAAGATCTGTCGATTCCAGGGCTACCTGATACAGGACCGAAATACCCAGGGACAGGATCTCGTAGGAAGGGATTATTGTAGCTAGGGCGTCGAAGATCTCCACAAATGGGGGTAGGAGGCCCAACGTGAAGAAGAAGTTCCAGTGCACTCCGTATTCCGTTACATGTTCCGCATAGTCGAGACCTTTGACGCTATATAATCGGATCAATCCAAGGACGAGTAAAGGGATTGAGTGTCGTGTGGAGGCTGTCAACCTCTGCCACAGGGCAATCTTCTTTGAGCGACTGTTCCGACCTTTAAGAATTGAACGAGCAGAGACCACTCCGCTCGAAAATACAAACGACCCAACACCAAGATCCATGAGTGATGTGCCCCAGTTCTCAGCTTTCGCGAACCGCCGAGGGAAAACGCGAAAATCAACCGCTAAGATAGCAACGCAAGTGATGACCATCATAGCGGCACGGTATGTTGTGAGAAACGGGTGAACAGGTAATGGTTCGGGCGAGTTAGACGCATGCTTTGGGGCATTCTTCTTAGCTGCGGCTGATGAGCGCGGAGGTTTAGCTTTTGGTAGCGTGCGGGAAGGCGTCGAAGTGAGGAGTAGTACGAGAGCCGGAAGGGCTAGGAGAATATTCAGGGTCCATGGCGCAGATGAATAGAGTGTGGTTGCAAAGAGAATGGACAACACGTTGAGGAAGAAGTCGGTGACTAGTGCCGGCGCACCATAGGGATTGAAGAAGGAAAGACGAGACTGGAGCACCGACCAGAGAAGAACTGAGGCCTGGTTAGTTGATTGTGTTAGTCAAAGCGTAGCTGTAGAGCGAGGTCAAGAAAGAGCACCACTTACAGGAGCAACGAGGGTGACGGCGTTGATCTCCAGGATGCTTCCACCTGTGAGATTCGACACGAACGCCTCTTTTCGAGCTTTGTAACTTGAATCCATGTTAATGCCTCGATTGCTGGCTACGCGTTGAAGCTTCCTTCCAGTGACCCCCTCAGTTCAATTCAGTACTGGAGAATTGGGTATAATTTCTTCGTCGATCCATACCAAGGGAGAAGCTATCGGACAAGATGATGACAGCTTGCAATCAGCGTGCATCGAACAGCATGTACATGTACATGTACATTACTGTACGGTACATAAGTGACAATGCAAAGGAATGCGGGGCTGTCCATAATTACGGTGTATGGTAATCCAATTACACTAGTTACTTTCCCCTCAAATGGCAATTATTTCGATCAATTATCTTCTGCCATCTTCCACGCAATTCCCCAATTGCTCTCCTTGAACAAGCCAGGCTCTTAAACGTTGGCAATAGATATGGCTACGCTGATATCGTCTTCTTGAAACAATAGCCACGTAACTCAATTAATTCTTTCCTGGACACCGTCACAGCGAAATATATCTCGTCAGCAGCATTTGATGGCATTGAAAGGGATTGGTAAAACAGGCCAAGGGGTGAAGCGGAAGGAACTAACCAACTTAGACCCCTCTCGTACTTAACTTTCCTTTTAGCATCGAGCCATGACTCGTGTCCACCAACGTCGGGTTTATTTTTATTTTATTTTATTTTATTTTATTTGACCTTGATCTCCCAAATCGCATACCGTGGGACATATTGTTGGCTATACACTGTCTCTATATAAGAGACACGAGATTCTAAGATCCGAGACTGGGCAAGAGTCTCATAGGCCTTTGACCATGGATAGTGTCAACCATTGAATGGAGGGATATTCTCTAGTTCAACACTAGGCTTGGAGCCTGTGTCCCAGGACCAACTTAGCATGAACCAGTTGCGCAGAGGACGGTCCATGATTGGTACGGGAGCGACACTACCCTTGCTTTCTGATGGCCAGAAATAGTGACTAACATTAATAAACCATGAGATTAAGGCCGGATTATATTTGAAACAGGGAGTCTTCTCACAATATCCATGTCTGTCATTCACACAAACCATCTGTCGATTCCGGACTCCGCGAAGTCGATCATCGTCGATTTCCAGGAATGTAAACGACCACTTTCGCCAACAAAAAAGCGCGGATGCTGTTAGGCTATTCTGATATGTTGTGCAGCAGCGAGAGGGGCCCACCACACACGGCATTAGTACAACATCCACTGCATGCTATTGTTTAGACCAACATCACTTGCGCGCTCTGGGGTATTCTCGGCACTGTCGATAGTATCGGGGAATACAACGATGTTATTCCTGATACCTCGCTTTTCTACGTCATATATGACATATACTTCGTAAAGAGATTTCAAAAACTGAGCTCGGGGATAATGATTCGGACATTTCAAATAATCGAAAGGGGATTATGGGGAAAAGGGGGGCTCTCTCTCTCTCTCTCTCTCACAAAAAAAGAAAAAAAAAAAAAAAAAAGGAAAAAGGAAAAAGGAAATAGGTGGGATCTCTTAATGTACTCCATCCATTATGAATTCTAGACTACTAACCGTCGTAGGGAAACTTGTGGGTGCATCATGCATCGTCTAGGCTTGTTGACTGCGCCGCACCCAAAAAGAGAAATGGGAATTTCTTTTTTCTTTTTTCTTTTTTCTTTTTTTTTCCTGACCACCCCTTCGTTTCCCCCCTCCCTTGGACATTCTCCCCAGTACTAACTAAAGGCGATTTCTTATTAACTTAACTCTCGCGATCTTGTTGGTCCAACAAACATCTGCCGCTTCTCGATAAGCTGGCAACTTCTATGGACCCTCCGAATCTTTTCCGCTTCGGCCCAACGAATCGTAGTTAGACTTGAACGAGCCCATTCGCAAGTGGAGTCGATCTACCTACCTCGTGGTCAGCACCACCCATGGTTTCAAAGGCTCCGTCCAAGATCTGAGAGGCTTACACCCACGCTCAAGTTGGATACGGCTTTCCATGTTGGGCATAGAAAAGTGATCTGGGTTGTGGCGCTAAGATGGATGACGTACGTTTCGTTTAATCTTATTGACCAAAGAGCTTCTCGTTCATCTGGCAATCGCCAAGACCGGCAGATCCCAGGAATCACTCGCTCTTTTCAAATAAAGGGCTGATGATCGTTTCGGATGCATTCCACACCTCGTGGGCAAGTGGGCTCCAGTGTGGGAAACCCTTACGCCAAGTTATGGCAGACTCCTTCCTCTTTTCGCAAAAGTGGCAAGAGCTGAACCGTCATTTACGGTTTCGAATGTTTCAAATGCCGATAAAATTCATTGTTCGAGACGATCTCGAAGTTTTCTGTGGCTCTGGATTTTCTTAGGGGATTTAGCCGGTCTCACCATGTGGCCTGGGGTTCCTAGGGTCCACCTGTTGATAGATTCTGTCTGTACGGCCATCGGCTCGATAAAATTTCAAGAAGCCCGAGGTTCTATCTAGAGGCAGCGCCAGCCAGCCCAGTTCGATACATTGGTAGCGCGGCCCAGTACCATTATGCATGACTGGCTCCGGCCTATCAGAAAGACTCCAGCGTCAAGCAACCCCGTCTATTAGCTAGGGTAGTAGGTAAGGGTGCCGGGGGATTGCTAATTGCAAATTAGAGCAGAACTTGTAGGTCGGGAGGGCCGGAAAATGCACATAGCATCGCGCCAGACCCATAGTAATAACTTGTTGGAGGAAAGGCGCTACGCCCGTCGTAATCGACGCCCCCTCTCACAGGGTTTTCTGTCCTTTGCGCACGCCCATTGGCGTTCTTCACGGCAGAGGGACCGTTGTTGAACAGGGGGTTTTATTGTTGGGAGCTCATCTGCTCGGGAATCGACCCTTACTCTTAGCGACAATCTGGAGACCCAAGCTATTAGGTATTTTAGGGCCACAATGTGCCTAGTTCCAAAAGTACCCGGCCAGATGAGGCTTTGCGGGCTCACCTCCCCGCAAGAACGAGCCTTTTTTTCGTGGCCGTCACAAAACGAAGGATACAACTTTCCTCTATCCACCCGCTTTCTATCAAGTGGTTCCTCCCTCGTTCGCTTGGGCATGCACACCATATTTTAGTGCGATCCACGCATATGGCACAACCAGTCGCATCCTGAGGTCCTGGATGATTCGATCCCTGTAGCCCGCCCTAGAAACTGGGATGTATCACATTCATCTCTTCGATGTTTATGCCTGTCACCCCTCAAGGACGCGCCACCCCCCTCCCTCGGACACTCTGTCGATTACTATAGCAAGCACATGATGGCTTCCAATCCAAACCCCCAGCCTAAAAAACGAGAGTCTCGTGCTGGGACGCGAAAGGTGACGTCTCTCTCGGCAGAACAACTCGAAAGGAAGCGCGCCAACGATCGGGAGGCCCAAAGGACTATTCGTCAGCGGACAAAGGAGCACATCGAACGTCTGGAGCACCAAGTAGCGGAGTTAAAATCAAAAGGGGAACAATATGACCATGTCGTCCGAAGAAATACTGCTTTAGAAAACGAGATCAGGGCTTTAAAGCAACAACTAGCCTTGGTAAGAAGCGGACAAGCCTATTCAAGCCCAGGTGTGTGACATCGTCCTTACCGCTTGTCATGTGGCGCGGTTGCAATGCGACCATGACTGACTGTTTCTGAAGCAGGCGAGGGCTCATACAATACCCCTTCTGGGCCAGTACTTCCTTCTCAATTCACAGAGCCCTTGAGTGTAAATCCAGTTTCCAGGACTCCGTCGGCTCTTTCAACCTCCAGTCAAGTCTCCGTTGTGCCTGACTGGCAACAGTACGGTTCCACAGGGTCACCATCTATCTGTGAATCGTCGGATGCAGATTATACGAACAGGGTAGAACCTTTTATATTCGAAGGCCAGTTACAAACGTCGAATCCGATGCCTGTTGCAGCACCCCAAGCTAGCTTCAATACCCCCACCGGCCATCCTGCTGAGCCCGGTTTCCACTCATATTCACACTTGTACCCAGGAGGGGGTCCCAACCAAGTGCGCCGAGGGGAGCATCCGCACAACCCTCAACACGTGCAATGTGCGACAAGTCAACGCTCAATGTCTGTGCCAACTATACCGTCAGAACGGGAACTTCGTGGATACCCAGTGATTCACGCCGCGCAACAGTATCAACAAGCCCCGGAACAGTCCCCAAGAAACGATTACGGCTATGACTGGACTCGTCGACAGTGATTCCGCTGGCAAGTGGTCATTAAAGGTGATATTTCTTCATTGTGGCCTAAATGTCGATGCACAAATTTAATACTGGTATCCAGTACGCGACGAGAATGTCCGTGCAGTTCAGGCACGAAGCAAATATCCGACCCTCTACACCAACCTGTCCATGGGGCATCAGTGCGTACGCTGGTCTTATCCACCTTGTCATGGTAAATATTTCTGTTTTCTACTATCGGCCCCAAAGCAAGGCCCCTTGCACGGTACTTTGCTCATTATCGCTATGGGTTCATCTCAACTCAACATTCCACTCTATAGCGGGCTACCTTTTCCCTATTATAATAGTAATAGCCTGGAGTATAATACCTAGAAACCGATCAGTCGCCCACCTGACGGAAATGATTAATGATGATAACTACCGAACCATATACGTTACGAAGTTTTGCAATGAATATGTTCTGTGTTGCAGTGAATGGCTCTTGGGCATGCATGATACCTCGAATACGTACTAGGTTTCCCGAGCTTCTTAGAACACGGTATGAGATCTGCAACGACGAAATGAATTATACAGTACTCCGTATATTCCTTCGGCATTTGTCCCGGTGCTGACGCCTTGCACCCCACCTAAGGCCGAGTTTAATGTAAGGGATAGAGTAGCATGTCCGGCCTTATCGAAGGGGGATTCGATTTAACAGATTAAACCTATCACATCATTCTACAACAAAAGTCTGTTTATAAATAGAATGCTTAACGCGGTTTTCAAAATCAAATGCTAGTTTATCATACAAATTGTTCATAACTCTAAGATCAGCAGGGGCATGCCATGGAGCTTGCGGTCATCAAGTGACTACATCCCTCAAGAACGTATGCCAGTTATCTAGCAACACCAATAGAATAATAAGGCTTCACATGTAGTGAGTTTTAGTTAGTATACTGCTTCTGCAGAAGTTTCGCGATGGTCTGCAGCTGAATATTGCTGGTTCCTTCGTAGATAGCGCCGATCTTGCTATCACGGAACATCTTCTCTGCGATGCCCTCACGCACAAAGCCCATTCCGCCCATCCATTCAACTGCAGAGCCGGATACGCGGCCTGCAACCTGGGAGGCATAGAGCTTGGCCATCGCGGCGTCATGGACGAAATCTTGACCTGCTTCCTTCTTGCGTGCGGCATTATAGACTAGAGCACGCGCTGCAGCAATTTCGGTGTAGGCCTGTGCCAACTGATGCTGCATGCCTTGGAAGGTTCCAATGAGCTGGCCAAACTGGCGGCGGTCATTCCAGACATAGCTGTCGTCAATAGTTAGTGAAGATTCTTCGGCATGATGGGGAAAAAAGATACGTCCGGGCTGTCCTTACCGAGCAGCGTTCTCCCAGGCGCCCAGTGCCAAACCGGTCATCTGAGCAGCAATACCAATGCGACCCTCATTAAGGACGCTGATGGCATACTTGTAGCCCTGTCCTTCTTCACCGAGGAGGTTGCTCTTGGGAATCACCACGTCGTCGAAGTTGAGCACGCAGGTGCTGCTGGCGCGGATGCCCAGCTTCTTCTCCTTCTTGGCAATAGAGAATCCGGGTGTGTCCTTCTCGACAATAAAGGCAGTAATACCCTTGTACCCTTGGCTGGGGTCAAGGTTGGCGAAGACGATGAATACACCAGACTCCATAGCGTTGGTGATCCACATCTTCGAACCATTCAGCTTATATCCATCGGAAAGCTTCTCGGCCTTGGTCTGCAGAGCGAACGCGTCTGATCCAGATGCAGGCTCAGAGAGACAGAATGAACCAACAGTGCCCGTAGCCAGCTTGGGCAACCACGTCCGTCTCGCCTGGGCATCACCGTATTTCATGATAGCCGTGTTTACAAGTGTGTTATGGACATCGACCATGACACTGACGCTAGGGTCAATCCTTGCCAATTCCTCAATCGCCACGATAGCGGATGTGAAGTTCATGCCGGCTCCACCGTATTCCTCGGGGACCTCAATACTCATCAACCCTTGCTCGAACAGCTGCTCGACAATGGCGGGGTCCATTGCTTCCGCCTCGTCCATGTCTCGGACCTTAGGTCCAATCTGCTCCTGAGCGAACTTTGACACTGTGTCGGCCATCATCGACTCTGTTTCGGAAAGAAGGGTGATCGGGGTTGGTGTCAGACTGGACAAGTCGATATCCCGCCGGCGGGATGTGGTAGAGAATGCATGAGTACTGTTCAATCAATGGTAGTCAGTGATGAGTACATGCACATTCATTATATGAGTTCACACTATTTGGCAAAGCAGTGGTGAGCGAACTACTGGAGAAACACACCTCCGAGCTAAATGAGAGGGCAGTGGCCGTCTTGCGGCCATGCGGAAGGGAGTAGTAGTGCGGCACAGAGGCCGCAACGCGCGGGTAATAGACGCCATTGCAGGGGACTGAAATAGGTAAGTTAAGCTAAAGGCACGGAATCAAATGCTTGACTGCACAGAAAAGAGGGGGAAGAGAAAAGAGAGGAGAAGTGAGCTGGGGAAGGAAGATGGTGTTGGAGCGGAATCACGAGGGCTCCGAAGACGAGCCTCGGTTAACCGCGGCTGTCGAGTAGTCGGGACAGCAAGCTTGCTTCCCCATGGGTTGCCGGCGGCCTTACTCCGGAGTATTTTCAACGGCCGGCGGTACCAGGATTTCCTCTACATTATCAATTTCGCTTTACTACGGAATAAAGATAATCTTCCGATGATCTTAGTTTCGTGTCATGATCTACCCCCATTTATTGAACACTGACCACTTTATCCGGATCGAACGCCTTCGACTGAGCGAAGTAGTACCCCCTCTGATTCGCCACGAGTCGTTTCCCAGTCTTGTCGTCTATGAAATCGCAATTGTAGTGCGTATGTCCAAATGCCCACAGACACACTTGGGCATTCTTCCAACATGGTTCTTCTGCGATGTCCGTTGCGAACCCTGAAGACAAAGGGCTGTTGGCATGCACGGGGTCAACAGCCGCTGCCGCAAGGGTTGGACTATGATGACTAAATATCACTATCTTGCGACGCGGTTCCGACTTCACAATCTGAGAAACCTGATCGTTAAGCCATGTTCGGTCAGCCTCATGGGCAGCGCAATGGGCATCGACAGTCCAATCCTCAATGTGATAAAAATCGTTAAGGCCAAAGCTAACATGAGTTTCTTGGCTCTTGAGGACTCTGGAATATAGTATGCAGCCCAGAACGGTAATATGAGGGGAGATATCGTAGCGTGCCTGATCCATGAACACAAACTCCCCCAGCTGCTGACCCTCTTGCGTTCGTTTTTGAATAATGGTCCTAGAAAAGTTTTGCATTTTTTCCCTTGCAGCCGTCCAATTAGCGTGGTATGGTTCGTGGTTTCCTAAGAGGAAAAAGACAATCTGAAACTTTTGAAGCTGAGCTTCAAGAAAGATAAACAAACCATCGTCCTTGACATTGCCGATATCGCCCAGAAGCGCTAGGTAGGGCGCTTTGGGAGCGATGTCAAACAAATCATACGCCTCGGGGGTTTCTAGGTGGAGGTCAGACAGGATCTGAAAAGACACCATTTGATGCCAAGATGTCCGTGTCTCGAGAGCTGATTTTAAGCGCCACTAATACTAGAAAATTGGAGCTTGTGACTGAAATAGCACTGCCTAGTAACTAAGTGGTGTTGTTGGGAAAGATCGCGTCTTTGGTTTGCGGAAGAATCCCCGACCAGCAAGAGTAAGATCCAGCGAACAACAGATGCAGAATATTCAGGAATGTCTCAACAGAGACGAAATGTTCACATGCAAATTGCGGGTGAGGTTTATTTTCATCTGGTTCAAGCCACTCATGGCAAAAGACGATCGAAACTGTGGCGGTGTATTCTTCATGCTCCTGTGGCGCAGCAATGTTGAGATCCAAAAGGGAAAAAAGGGGTGACCCAATGCTTATCTAATCCAGAGTACAGGGTCCCTTTGACAACGTCATTGGCTATGATGATGCCCCTCCAACAAGACCAAGACTTCTCTTGACAGATATATTACTGCCTCTGACCTTCTCAGAGATTGAATACATTTTTACTATCTCTTGTACAGCTGCGTTACCCTCAGTGACTTCTTGTCTTGGGACAATCACACAGAGATTCCGTCTTTTTACACTTAGCGACTGTCCATCTTCCCCACAGTATCAACAGTTCCCCGCTTTGGGTAATAAACAGGGGTACCGTCAACTTTATCTCACTCTATCGATATCATGTCGGGTACCGCTCATGACCCTCGCCTTCTCTACAGCGTCAACAACATAAATGCTTTCCATATCCAAGATGGCGAGGAATCCGAGCTCACCCCATCGGGGCCTCAAACCCTTTCCCTTTTAATGGTTCCGACAAGTGCTTCTACACCTCAGAGCTCTCATGATGGACCAGCAGAAGAAGATTTCTATCTTCATCTTCATCTCCCTCCAGAGTTAGATCTGGCACTTCCAGCCTCTACACAGATCTATCACCAGCCACCGAACAGCTATTTGATTCCTCGCTGGGATTTGGGTCCAGATGCTGGCGCGTTCATCCGCATACAATTTCCCGCCATTGGGAGTAGCCCTGATAAGGTATCTCAGGAAGATGTTGATACATTTGAAACGATTCTGGCACAATGTACCGCATTCCTCGAGCGTGCAGCCCCACCGAAAGAGCATGCTCCGTACAACCCAGCAGATTTTGCACCAGGTGCAGGTTATGTCTCGTCCACGAGTCCTGATCAGAAGGACCCTCATGGGCGGATAGTGCTCGTTGATGAAGAGGATGGCAGCGTTGTTGGTGAAATGGAAGGGTATGATGTGGTTGAGAAACCTGGCGTAAAGCCTGGCTCTAAGAGTAAGTCGGCCTTATTCTCTGTAGGCGTGATCCATGGTTAACTTTCCCTAGGGCCGGTGGAGGTAGAACTTCCTGCAGAAGGCGAAGGCAACAAAGTCAGCGTCAGTAACGTGTCTGAGGAATACCTGCAGATGGCCCGACACCCTGCATATAAGAACTCAACACTGGTCCAAACTTCTGCTACTGCTTCTCGTCTGATCGTGACTGGTTCTTCATATGTTGCCAATATGATGACTAGCGGAGCTGAAACCTTTACCAAGAAGACCAAACCTAACCCTAAGCCAATGACTTTCTCTGAGGCAACTCACTCAAGGGTCCGTAAGGTTGGGAATTTGACTCATGGTGCCGCCGGCCTCTCAGCCAAGACTGTTGGCCAGGTCGGTAAAGTTGCGCAGAACTTCGGGGCTTCGTTAACCCGTCGCAACCCGGATTCAAAGCGCAAGGGCGACAAGGGAGTGAACGGCGACTACAAGCCGGGCATACTAAACAAATCAATGATCGCATTCTCGACACTGGCAGACGGTATTGAGCAGAGTGCCCGTACCGTACTAACCCATGGCTCTGCTGCTGCCAGTACGATGATTGGGCATCGGTATGGAGCTGAGGCCGGCACTGTGGCAAGCGATTTGACCGGGGGCGTGAAGAATGTGGGACTAGTCTACATTGATGCCACGGGGGTCAGCCGTAAGGCAGTCCTCAAGTCAGTAGCTAAGGGTATGGTTGTCGGGCGCATGCGCAACGGAAAGCAAGTTGTGGTCGGTAGTGGTGACGGTGGAGAGGTGCCCCCGGCTGCAGGAGGTCGGAGCAATAGAACCTCAGGATCAGGTGGGCGTGATCCCGTTGCAAGACGTCCATCTCCGACCCCTACACCACCGCCCGCCTATGGTGCTCCGAACACAACGTCGCTCGGTGGAATAAGCATGTCAAGGGGCAAAAACTGAATATATGCAGGGATTTTGGTATAAATCTCGGCCTTCAATTGTTTTCTTTTCTTCGTCTTGTTCCTTCAAGATTTGGAGCTACATCCTGTGATCATCTTTTCATGATTTTGTTGTCACTCGGAGCTTATGTCAGTTACAGCCAACTTAATATCTAGAATGAAATTCCTGTACATACCTATTATGGATGGTACCTTGTGCCCCGGGGCCAAGAGTCATACAAAATATTCGAAAAGGACTATCCGTTTTAAGCACTGAACGTAGAAAATTTTCTGTATCTGTCTTCTTCGCTTTTCCCTGTCATATGGAGAGTGGGTTGCCTTGATCAAGGCCCACTCTTTCGCCTACCTATCAATAGTCAAATACCTACTCTAGATATCTCAGAGTCTCGTCTATCTACTAACTGGGTGGATACCTCCAATACTAAGCTACGTAAGAGGAACTTTCTCCGCAGTAGGGCTGTTGCTATATAGTCCAAATATTCAGCCAATATTTCGAGTAGAACCATAATTTGTTGGCAAAAAGCAGAGCTGATAAACGTGCCACCCCTAAGATGGACGGCTGTTATAGTTATTTTTGTATTTGTTTAGCTTCTGCAGTAAGCATGGCAAGAAAGTTTCTTTACTGAAAGGACTGCAAGTATTATGCTATAGTAAGAAATTCTGAAGTGTCCTCAAAGAGCTGCAATACTTAGAAAACCATCCATGATCCTAGCCTCGAAGGATAATTATGTAAGGACCCGTTGTCTAGCATGGTTAATCCACCTATAAACAGATGCTTTTATCCTACCAGGTGAGTATCGTATTATTCATCTAAATCTCCGAAACTGTCTTGGCATGAAAACATCTATCCCCATCCTCTTCTATTTCTCCGCCAACGTTACAGGTGTAAATTCTTCCCAACGTCCGCCGCCCAGCGGTCCGAACTCCGTCCTTTGGCTCTACCTGGTACATGAGATAGTCTAATAAAGCAATCGTTTCCCGATTCAATGCACTACTGTGACTAGTGTACACAAATTAAAATACCTGCAGCTCTCTTCCCGAAGATTTAGCATCACAAGGATATTCGTAGACTCTGCTTGGTATGTGAAATCCTGTCAGGTATTCTGATCCTTCTACAGCTCTGCATATTTGCCTCGGCCTTTCAGATGACTTTGCTGGGACTATCACTATAAGACAGTCCTTTCCTATAGTCAGTTATGCGATCTGTGATCATCTCGTGGTTTGGTTGACTAGCGCCCGGCAAAGGCGGGCGTTCCTTGGGACCAACGGTGCAATGAAGGTAGTGTGAACAATATGTCGTTGAAGAAGTCCATGGAGAATAAGAAGAGATCGAAGGACGAAAAGGAGAACACCAGTTAGGGGGAAGAATGCACTGGGATACAGTATCACCTACATACTAGTTCGAGCGATTGGATACGCTTAACTATGTATACGAATGAGGCTTAATCACTGTGCAACCCCATGCGGCGGGTTCAAAGATCTTATACTTGTATATCAAGATGACCAAAATAAATTCAGTGGTCAATTCTGAGAATGGCTCTAGCTTGTACGATAGAGCATGAATCTCCCTAAATAGGACTGTTTAACTGTAGCGTTATTCCACGAGCTGCTTTGAATAACTGATATTGGGTCCCGCCGCTTCTATGAGGGTCCCGTGTGAGCGCTCAGTAACCGCAGCTTCAATAGTATTTATCCATTGCCCGTAGGGCGATCCTAGCGGCGAAGGTTAAAGGGTCGGCTAATCCGAGATTGCCCTGGATTGTAATTAATCTAGCCGAGTTGAGAATGGGAAAGAAAAGAAGACTGTACGATGGTCTGTTGATGACGAATCTCTCCGAGGATATGCTTTGCGTGTACCTCGCTATCTACCTCCTTTATTGGAATGAATTATTTGAATGCTGGGATGTCCTTGCTGGAGGAGCCTAGTGCTGTATATGCTATACCTCACTGTTGAACACATCCGCAGTATAATACTTATGCATTACTGCACTACTAGTGTAAATTTCATTCACCGAGCTAAAGGCTATGCTGGATTATGACAGGGAACCTTAAACCCAGGACAATGGAGATCTGCTCTGGAATGCGGGACGTAAAGAATGATGATAAGATAGATCGAAAATATGATCGATAAACCAAGGGATATAGAATTTAAGCTCACGAGAACATCAAGATTCCGATTAGTTAACCATTCATTCAAGCACAATTGGTGGGCAGAACTCTGGGTCAGTGACACCCCTACCATGGTTGAGGCCAGAGTGGAGGCTGGGGGTAAGGGGGTTGGTCTGTTGTCATAGAGACTGTTTGACTGGGCTTGCCGTTTGCTGTAAGTCACTCATTAAGGTAAAGTAGAATAGCAGGAGACTCAAAGTCAGTTGAGAAACACAAGAAACATGCAAATCAACATCAACCACAATAAATCCCTGGGTTAGAAGTGGCAAGGGTACGGAGGGCTCCGAACAGGTAACCCCGTCTCAAGGGCCAATCAACAACGGCGGAATTTTCGCACTGGCGCTTCAAGATGACGATCGGCTCGCCCCAGAGGCTCTAGTGAACTTGCCGTCCCGGGAGATGAAACAGTGGTTCGCTTTACCCCTGATGACTTGGCAGCCCTCATTTCCCTTGGTCGGTCTAGTTGAAAACAACAAGTCGGAATCTAGATTATGGTTCTCTTTAAAAGAAACAAAAAACATCGTTGTGGGTGGAGGTGATATGTGTCTCAATCGCGTGTGTGATGTACGAGGGCTACATAGTATTCCTGTAATCGCCCGTACGTTGTGGATGCAGTAGGATGGATATAGTGGTACCTACTAGTTCCCCATCTTGGACCTGTTGATAGGTAACGGTTATTAGGATGCGTTCATGCTTCAGGATGTAGCAATTACTGATAGACAATACCCCAGGTATTAATCGCTATTATTATCTTTGGATTAGCGCCTATACTTTTCCCAACCCATCAAGGTAATGGACAAGAACACGTTCAGGCCTTTGAGAATAATAGGCGATCAGGTCATGTTTGCTTTCGGGAACCTTGACTCTCGAGAACCAGAGAAACAGGAAGTGGATTATCCTACATTATCCACTCAACTATTCCAGGAACGGCATTCGAAAAGATACTGGTCCATATCTAAGGCCCGGAGATTGAGAACTATCTCTTCCGGTTTATCACAATTACTGGCATGACTTTAATAATTATATGGACTTTCAAACCATGTCATAATCATGGTTAATATAAGTCGTTGGTTAATTGTTGGACCCATTGACCCGCTGGGAGTGACTGACTTATTCTTTTTATTTTATTTTTTTTTTTTTGCCCCAGCCAGCAAAGCAACGTAGTCTACTTTGGTTCTAGTTCCTAGTTGGAAAGTAAGTCAGGTACCAGTACTACTACTACTACCTCTAGTAGGTACCTTAAGCTAGTACTGGTAACTGGTCCGGAAAGGCCAAAAAAA